>NW_020447597.1:820700-999767 GCF_003343035.1 Apteryx rowi
GGCAACTTTCCCCCCGCTTTACCTGCCGCCAAGCCACGGCGGGAGCCTCCTTCTCCCTGGCGGCTCGGCTGTTAAGTTTTTTTATTATTATTTCCAGCCCCCCGAGCGCTGGCGGAGCGCGGAGGTGGTGGCCCGGCTGCACCCCCTCCCCGGCACTCCGCAGGGGGGCGGCTCGGCCCCATCAGCCGGGGTTTCAATGCGGGCTGGGGGATGCCCGTGCAGCGCCGCGCACACGGGGAGCGGGGTGCAGCGGCGGCCGCAGGGCGCCCCCCGCGGCGCATCGCTGCCCGGCGCTGGCGGCTCGCGGTGCCTTGCGCGGCCGCGGCGACCCGCGCGGGACGCACGCGGCAGGGAGCCCTGCGGCTCCCAGGGGCCGGCCAGGCTCGTCCTGCACCCTGCCTCTCTATTTATCTCATTTTTCCCACCCCCTCGGGCAGCCCGGGCAGTAAAGCCGGCATTGCTCCCCTAGAGCAAAAAGCCGGCTATCTGCCCTAGGTACCCGCTCGCAGAACTGACTTCCAGTGAAGTATGAATCACCGGTACTGGAGGTTAGCAGTTCGGTCGTTAGGTGTGTTTTAATTGCGCTTGATTACACTTACGTCTACGGTAAGCATGCATCCCTAGTCTGTACCGTGACTGGTTGTGGTCTTGGCGTGAATGAAAACAAATGGGTGAAAGAAATGCCTGGATGTGTATTTACTCATCCCAGATGCACAGGATCTTTCAACTCTTTGTAAAGAAACGGTTGGATTTGTATGTATCCAATAAACTGAAATAACTCATTCATATAACTGTAAGTTTGAATTATATGTTTGCCTGCTGGGCACACATGTTAAAGGAAAAAAAAAAAACTCCTTAATTTGGGATCTCTGAGAGAGATTGGAAGGGTGACAAAGCCCTTGTAATCTCTTGTGTCAATTTTCATAAGCTCTGAAAACTCTCTTTGAAAAGGAAATTTAAATTTTCCTGTGGAAAAGAGACAGGAAATTCAAGAAAAGTCATCTGTATTTTACTTTGATTCCCCATCCTCCTGAGTTCACTTAGGTTGGCGTTGTTCGATGGCATAAGTTAGAGTGGCATTTGAGCTGTAGCCGTCCTGCCTCTTGGCAGCCGAGACCACACTCGATTAGCAGCGCGCTCCTCCGCTGTGTTATCTGCACGGTTATGGCTGGAGGGGTGGCTCTGTCCTAAGCATCTGCTTTGAAATGTTTGGCTTGATGGACCCACAGCGTTCCACACCACCCCGTGCCCGTCCCTTCACCCTCTTCAATCTACGGAGCTTAATGCAAAGCCTGCGGTGCTCCCATATTCGTCATGCCCCGGCGGGACTGTGAGAAGAAGTCGGGGTTGGCCCCGAGGTCCTGCCGCCCGGTTCGGGGAACCGCGCGGCGGGTATCTGCGAAGCGCATCTGTGCCCCACGTCCTTCCTGCGCTCGTCGGGCAGCTTCGCGCTTTTAATCTGCTTGAAACACGTTTTAAAGCTGGGGCGGGCGGAGCGGGGACGGAGTGAGTGGATGCGAATAAAAAAAAAAAGGTGGGTTTGTTTATTTGATTATCCTGGAAACAACAACAACAACAACAGCGGAAGCCCTGTGTAGGTTTAGGTGAACTTGGCACTCTGTCCCTCTGCTGATTTGTCACTTCACTTGCTCTATTTYGGTGCTGCTATAAAATAGCACTTCTGCAGGTTTAAAAATCCTTTGCCTTAACAAAGCCAAAGCAGCCTGCAGCCCTGCCAAACAACCTTTAAAGCCACCACGGGATTTTTAAAGCATGCTTTTATCTGCTGCACGTTTATTTTACCTTTCTGCTAGCGGCTTGTAAGAGTGGTCTCTGAAAGAGTGAAAGGAGAGAAGAATCCAATTCGGTATTCTTTGGCTTCCTCGCTTTGTGCACAGTCGGACAAGTGCAGTGGAGACAGCGATTTGCCCTCTTTGTATGAATTTTTTGCACATCCCAACCAGAAAGGAACTTGCCGCCTTGCTTTCAGGTTTTTCTTCCGAAGTTGATGGTATTAATAGCGGGGATGCTGGCTTCTCAGCTGACAAAGGTAACTTTTTAAAAACAAAGTATTGCTTTGTATGAGCCTTTGTATCTACTTCCCTGAATTTGCTTTTCTACTGATGTAAGACAGGGAGTGATTTGAGAGGAAAATTAGGGTTATACAAATGGAGGTTCCATCTTCCAGGCTATAAACAGTATTTCTTATCCCAAGTGCATTGTAAATGCTAGTGTTAAATGATAGTAGCAATATGCTTTTATTAGGAGTGTCTTTTAGATATTATGTTCCAAGAAGTATTTTCAGAAGTTAGGTGAAGCAGAGATGTGCTTTTAAAAGCAAAGAAATAGCAGTAAATCCAGCTCAATAGCACATTCAAAGTGCTGTTAATCCCACCACCTGGTGGAGCTTTTTATGGCAATGGACTATTGCTGAGGGAACTGAATAAAGATGCTTTTTTTTGCCTTGTTTTAATACTGTCAGATGCTACATATAGAGTTTCTTTAACTGTTTTTCTTCCTCATACCAGACTTAATTTTCTGTATCTTTCTCTCTCTCTCTGTGTATGTGTGTATAATATGTATACTTTCTGTACTTTACAAAAGAGGCATAGGACCATTGGTGTCTAATCCAAAACAGTGTTCCTCTGTAGGACAGATAAATCAGTGAATAAGAAATCAATTTCTTCCTTCCTATCCTTGCCTTTCCCTTTCAGGCTACTTTTTTTCCTTGTATTTCAAAGGCAATATGATGCTGGCACAGAGCATGACTGTAACCTGGGTATTCAGCTATTAGTTTGCACCTAGGAGCATTTCTTAAGTAGAAGAATCTCTGTTAATAGCCTGTCCCTCATTAAAGATACTCTAATGAAAGCTGCAGCATGACTTTTAGTGCAGGTTAAGTTAGCGTTGTACTAAACCTCACTCTAAGCATTGCTATAAAAATCTTTGCTATAAAGCCTGTGCACGCTCGAGTCTGCTGATGCTTTTACCTGCAGGACTAGGCTGGAAAGGGAAGGCAGATCTGGAGCCTTAGTTTGGTGTGATGCACAGAAACCACATGTCTCTGTATTCATCAGCAAGTGAGGCAAAGATGTGTTTAGAGCCACGCTTTGAGCTACCCTCGAGTATACAACTGGATGAAAAAAATGCCGTTAGGTTTGCAACTCTCTTCTCTGATCTACTGGTAAACAGACTATAGGAAGGTGAGTTAAGACTGGCTCTTAGTCTGTGGATCTCATTCATTTAAGCTACTGCCCTACATTAACCTCCTAAGCTAAGTACTTGTAACTTGCTGGTGAAAGCAGTTGACAAGCAAAAGAAAAGCACCTGCATTTTTGACTGATCTGAGATGTATTGATGTAGGTTTAAAAACTGGGCATACATTGCACTTCATAAGCTACAGAGTTGAAGAGGTGCCTCTGCCCGTCTCTGATGTACGTGCTGCTGCCTAACTGCATCGGAGCCTGACTGTCATGTGTATGTTATGCCTATTAACTGATAAATTCAAGTCTGAGTAAATCAGGGATATGGAAATTAAAAATAACTTCCTGATGACTGTACTCATTAGCTAACGCCTCGGAACGGTGAGTGAGAAACTTCCTTGTTTTAGTCATAGTCCTCAGAATATCATACGGGATAAACAATCGAGACTTGCAGATAAATTATTGCTGCATGTGTTTTTATTGCTTTTAATGCCATAGTGTCTGATCGCCTCTGTGTCATCCAGGAAACAGATCAACCTGGACCTAGGCTAATTGGGAAAGGCCGTACCTCCCTTCTGCCTCGCTAGTCCTGGCTGCTGTGGTATCTCAGCTCTCACGGGCAAGATGGGTAGATACCTTTGCAGCCTGTCCAGAGCAGGTCTGCAGCCATCTCTGGGCCTGCAGGACATCTAGGGCTTGACTTTATATATATATATATGTGTGTGTGTGTGTATATATATATATATTTTTTTCCCCCGCTCTTCTAACCATAGTCATTTAGTGCCATTTGAACTGCCCTGAACTACCTGTCCTGGCCTTCTGGAGCTGGTCCAGAAGGGTGCAAGTCTCTGATACTTCGTGTTGTGTCTGGGACCCTGGTAAGGGCGGCTCTGCTGCCTGGGGCATCTCCAGCGGCATCTGAAATCTCTGTTTAGCAACTGAATTGACTCTCCCAAGTACTACAGAATGCTTTCTGGGCACTGACTATTAGCTTATGTTAATAATATCCATTTTATAAGTTGTCTTGTCTACTGAGGAAGTAAGCTTTTTTTTTAGGGAAGGATTGTTTGCCTGTGCAACATGCAACTCTTATGCTTTGATAAGGTCTCTGGGCTACTAAAATATCCATTAATAGTAGCCACAGATGAATCATCATTAATAACACTTCTGCTTTTCTTTCCCACTCATCCTGCTGCCTTCCCTTTCCACTGGTACTGTCGGAGTTTCCCATACTGTAGTTTGTAAGTAGCAAACTCAAGTCACTTCACGGTAGGTATCCTGTAAAGCTATGGAAAGCTGCAAGTAAGAATTGTAAAACATGCGTATCTGTAAAGCGCAGAGGACGGGGACTTCAGGCTGGGAGCTCTTCTTAAGAAACTCCCAAGAGCATTAATAAAAGCATGCTCTAAGGTGTGCATGAATGTTAGGGATGTAGTAAATTGTAAAAATTGTAGTAATTGTTAAAATACAATTTTGAGGGCAGAAGAATGTGGGATGTAATTCGTTCCTGGCCCTTCTGCATTTTAAGGTGTTCTTGGTTAAGTTGCTTAACCCGTTCTGACATGTGTATCTGTCCCTTGGGAAAATAAGGCTTTTGCCCTGCCTACTAGATGACAAAGTCTTTGGGCAGAGACTCAGTGTATTATTTCTGGGGAGGAGACAAGAAATCTCTAAACCTGGTAAAAATGACAGCTATTTCTGTCGGCTGATCACTATATAGCAGAGTGCAAATGAGGCCCAATACAAATGGGTGCACGATGCGTTTGGTAACAAATGTTTTAAGTGTGACTTCCTTGCCCTAAGGACATAATTTTGATAGGGCTTTTTTTTCTCTAGTAGCTTTTAAGTTTTTTTGGGGGGGAAGTCCTTTTGGGGAGTTTTTGACACAGGCTTAGCCCTCCGTAGCTCCAGCCATCCACCCCGAGGGACTGAAGGTGAAGGAGGGGCTGTGGCTGGAGTCCACGGTGCCTGGACGCAGCCTTTGACACCTTCGTGGTGCCTGCCGTAGCAGTGCTGCTGACATGGAGGGGGTCACACACATTCCAGGTATCCCTAAAACTCACTAGAGCAGGAGCAATCCCCATCCATCCCTTCAGAGGACCATTCTGCAGAGCAAAAACCAGCAGTGAACCCCAGGTGTTAAACTGGGTGCAAGTTTAAAAGCTAGTCTCTGGACTAGGTGATTGCTGCTGTAATTTTCCAAAAAATGGTGGGTTTTTTTAGCTGTATTGTTCCAGTACAAAACAAAGGTTGCTCCTTTTAAAGGACATTAAAGAGCCAGCCTTCAGAAATTATTCAATCAATGACTTGGCCTTACATATCTGAAATGCTGTGTGTGCTGACACATCACACTGCTGTACCAGCTCAGAGAAATCTAATTCTATCAAATCTGCCAGCTCAGGTCTTATGACCCTTCTGGGGAAGCATAAGGCATCACCTGCAGTCTTTTGGGTAAAAATCAGATTCCTTATCTCCAGCTCAAATCCAGTGCTTGCAATTGGAGCTGACTTTACAGTAGGCATCTCCTTTATGCCCCCAGAGAGCGCATCAGGAGCTGTCAGGGTGCAGCAAGGGATGGGGAAGCCTGTATCTTAAATTTTCTTAAATTTCTTTAGTCCAAGGAGATGTGGTGGTGCCTTTAACACAAGCCACTCTTCGGCAAGTATACAGGCTGCAGCTCGTGTGAGTGCCAGCTGCCAAAGGTGTTGCTCCACTCATCCAATGCCTTCTCTTACCACAGCTTGCTAGATCTGTTTGTGCCCATGGTCTGACTTTTTTTTTGTTTGGTGACAAACGTGAGAAAAGTCGGTTTGCAACCTTAGAAGCAAACTTTAATTAAACATTTCCTGGCTGAGATAATTTTGGTTTTGATCAGATGAGACATTCTTGCTTTTTTTGTTTATTTAATCTTAATCTGGGGTCCATTTCAAACACTTTGAGATAGAGTCAAAATTAGCCATTTTGAAAGAGCTGAAAAGAAAGTTTGGCTTAAATATCAGAAGGATTCCTCAGAATTTGACACGGCCCTGCATTTACGCAATTTATACCGGCTGGTGGCAATGTTGAAATTACACCTGAATCTGGGGATTTGTTTCTTGTCTCCTTRAAAATATTTTTCTTCTGAAATTACTATTCTTCAGAAAGTTCACCCAGCTTTTCTCTTCAGGGGCAATTCTGTGCCTTTTGAATACGGAAAGTATCGTTGCTACTTCTAATATTCATTAGAAGAATTAAAAGTATGCTTTCCTGTTCTTTTTTTTTYYCCYYCCMMMWYCYYYKKTTTTTTTCCCCTTCAGATAAAATTTGCTGATACTGAGAACTGGTGAATGTCTGGTCAAGTCCTATGTGGCTCCTCCCTTACAAGCAGACCTGCTGCTCTTCCCAAGCAGCTGGCTTAATTTTAGCCTACAAATTCACCCTGAAATATAAAACRAACAAACTTGTGCTTTGCCCTTTACCCCATTAACAAAACTCCACCATCGAACTTCAGTTGTTAATGCTGATGGCTCTCTAATCTCCAGCAGATCGAGCAGCAGCGGTGGAAACGCACAGCAGCTAGATTTAAAGCTAGCAGGCAGGACAGAGGTGTATTGCTAGGACGGTTGAGCAGGCACGAATGCCATAGCCTTTGCCATGTACTTATGGGAGAACATCACATGTTCTGAAGATTATGCCATAGGCAACTCAAAAACACAAGGAAAAATTGCATTCGCCTTTATCAAAGGTTGAATGTTAAACAGACGGGCCCTTGGCAAAAACTTCTCTTGCTTATGGAAAGGCAATGTTCAAATATAAAGCAGTTCATATAAAATACCTTGCGGAAACTGAAGTCCTCGCTTAGTGTGGAGAAGGAAGGGAATAGTCAAGAAGGGGTGGTTAGTGAGGCGACCCTTTATAAAATATGGTGAGTCAGCTCTGTTTTTTGAGTTTTGAGTGCCTAAGGTTTAGGTTGCCTGTGTAATTGGAGACTCTGTTATGGATTTATGGGGACCATATGGGCTGGGGCTGCAGCTGTGGGGTCAGGGAATACAGTTTCTCTTCAAGATCTCGGCTCCAGATTAAAAAACARAAAATAAAAAAGCCCTTGCCTTGGTTTTCACCAGTGTTACTCAGGCTGCAGTGTGGTGACACCAGGCAACTCCTTTTCCAGCCAGAGCTTCAAACTATGCTGTGCTTGTCCTGTGGCCACACTGAGGACTGGTTTCATCCATATTCCTGCCATGTAGTTGTCCACTTTGTCAGCAGTCTGCACTGCTCTGTATAAGACTTGCCAGCCAGGTTGCTTGCAAAAAGTGTATTGGCAAAAGATGGCAACAATTCTAGGGTGGAGTATCAGGAACTGATGAAACTTGGCTCTCATTTGCATCCATATCTCTTAGGCTGCGTAAACTATGGCATCCTGCCCTGCTCCCACTGATAAATGGTCCCCCTGGGCCAAAGTCAAAGCTGTTCCTTGCCTGCCTGGGTTTCTGTGGAAATGCCTGCAGAAAGAAGGGTGTGCAGCACTGTAGGCAAAGCTGCTTTGGAGCTTCAAAGTGAAGCTGTGCTTTCCCTAGTTTATGCTCCACTTCTCTCCTTCCTGAGGACGTACTAAAATAGGTTTCAGTCCGGTAGCCTTCTGTGTTTTTTTTTTCCTCACTCTTCTGCCTGTTTTCTTCCTCTCATCAGTCCTGCTACTAGAATTGCTCCTTCAGAGGAGCGCAACCTATTTTCATCTCTCCCACTTCTCCCTTCCTTTGCAATGTTTTGTTCTGTATGTGCCAAGGTCAGAGTGAACCAAGAGGTCAGAAGAGCAAAGGACATTTAAATTTTACATCAGAGGTCAAGCGTGTGACAGTGGCAGGATGTGCTTGTGACCAAGAACTTGGAATCACCTTGGAGAGCTGAGTCCTGTCCCATCTCTGYCTCCAGTTTTACCATCTGTAAATGACAGCATTTGACCTTGTTTTCCTGGAGGTTGAGTTCAATCTATAAAATGCATGGAGATCCCAGTAAACATGATGCCTGCCCTCTGGACTGACAGCTTGTTTTTTGTTTTTCTTTTTTTAATCAGGAAACTAAAAGGAAATGCTCAGCAGTAAGGACAGAAGATCTTTAGACATGTGGTGTTGGCTTTGGTGATTCACTCTCTGCTACTTCATTGAGTAGCGCGTCATCGGTGATGTGCAAAAGCACTGTTGGGACAACAAAAAAATCACCTATGTTTSTGCTCTATCTACTGTAGTGATACCTGTGCTGCAAGAGTCATGCCATCTGATACTCTCCATAGGGCTGTTGGTGTACTGCTTGTTGCTCAACAACTTGTTGAGATGTTACAGAACAATGTAAAGTGTCATTAACTTGCTGTGATTGTCACAGCAGATTTTATGTGAATACTGGTATAAATAAAAACACTTCAGGCCAGAAACAGTATAGGAAAAAAAAAAGTATCACGGTAACAGGGTGTGTGAGATAGCAGCAGCTGCCTAACTTCTCAGATAGCATGACAAAACTGCTGGGCTGCTGGAGYGTAACTGTCCTGCCATCTTAAATGGCCACTTCATTAGCTTGCCAGGGCAGTGAGATATATGTGTACTCTGGGAGACGACCTAATAAAGCAAGCCCATTAAAAAGTATAGTGATTACAAACCAACTTTCCCTGAGGCTACCACGTTAGGTTTGGTAGGACTTGTTTAATTATACATAGTTGTGTGCAATATTCAGATGCTGTTTGCCCCTTTTAAGAAACTGGAAGTGTTTCATTCACCTGTAAGACATAGACACAGTAAAAATATTTAAGGATGCTGGAGAGCTGTGGTGCATAGTGCAGRCTGAGGGGGAAAAATGGGATGGTTTAAGCCTCTTACAGGTGGGAATTTCACTCAAGCTACAGGAAATAAGTGTGATGGAAATAAGACACCTAATTCTGATGTTTCCTAGTCCTTTAAAATCATGGAAGTTTGCCAGAAAACAAAAACTGTTGATCCTCCAAATGTGACTTGTTTGACATAATGCTCACAATTCAGACATCTGCATTACACCAATGCTGGTGTAAGTGCCTAGATGAGATGTTGATTTGTGCCCTACCTGGTCCAGCCTAATCTACCTGGGCTTCTGCTAGAGTACTGTAGGTCTGAAGTGCAAAATGGCTGGTGCTTCAAATGGCAATGAGCCTTGAGCAGCTACATAAGTGGCCATGAGGCCAAAGAGCAAAGGAGCAGGAGATGGAGAGATGCTGGCTATTAAAAAATACGTGATACATTAATTGCAGAACTGGATAAAACACTTGCTGGTAGCAATGAAACAAAGCAGTTTAAGTTGCCTCTGCAAGGCAAGACTTTCCTGTCAATACTGAGCTGAGTGTAAATATGGGCTGAGTAAGCTGCTAAGTAATTGCAATTTATTTTGGGATTTTTAATAGGGGAAAAAAATGGAGCTTCAAACTGAAAAAAATCAATAGGTTAGAATTACCATACAAGCCTGTTTGGAAGGGGATGCTTCTGTTTCATATACCACGAGGAAAATGGGCTTATTTCTTCCTCTGCTGTCATCTGGCCTGCTGGGGGAGTAAGAAAGCGCTAGTCCTTTGTGCCTTTGTTCCCACTTGCTTAAAATGAGGATCCTTATCCTTTGCCTATTGCTGTAAGAACAGTGGATGAAGAATGCTTTATAAAGCTAAAATATTACTGRATTAAGCCCAAAGTGCTCAATGAGGTCACTGCCTCTATTGTTTCCCRGAGAAGAGCTTTTTTCCCCCTCTCATTTCAGTAGTAGCCCTTTGTCCCTATGGCTTAAAATACCAAGTTCTGCCTGTGAGGACTGTCATTGCTCTAATTGACCAACAATCCTGAGAAGTGCCTTGTTTGCCCTATTTAAAGTTATTCTTTTGGAAAAACAAAAGTTATCCTGCGGGAACAACATTAGTGTAACTGAAAGCAATCCTTAGATCCTCTTTAGGCCAGCTATTGAGAACCCACACATCCCAATTTTCTTTTGTGTGGGTGAATTTCTGAAAGAACTTTGCTCAAAATGTCAACTTCCCTATTTTATTGTACCACACACAAACCTGTGGGTCCTCTGTATTTTTATGGGGGGGGGGAGGAGGGGAGGGAAAAAAAAACAAAAAACCACCGCCAACAACAAAGCTTCATTTTAGAAAGTTGCGTTTATCCAAGGTGGAACTCTTCCCTAAAATTGTACTCAGAGCCACTAACCATGTTTTTGGCATGTCTCTGAATTTGCGATTTGTCTGACTATAGTCTGCCAGCAAAACAGTGCTCCGTTGCTGTCTTGCTTGGAAATTTACTGGGCATGATATGGACACACAGAAGACAGTGCGTATCCTCAGCGAGTAAYATCGCAGGAAACACCCTGGAGGCGGAACACGAGACCCCGTCCCAAGGCCCCATTTGAACTTCATACGCTTCCCCTGCAGATTATAGATTTGCTTGGCAGAAGTCTATTTGCCGAGTGTTGTGTTACCAGGGTGGACTGTAACTCTTTCTGTTCTTGGAAGAAAGCAATTGTTTTTTTTCAAGAAAGCTGTTCCACRGGGTGAAACTTTGTGCCACTGGTACTGCCTGCTCCTATGCTGCTGACATCTTTCTCACTTAAATTGTGAAATGCTGCGCTTTGCCATTGATGTCTAAGAGTCAATTTAAGGGTGAAGATAGGCGAGGGACTTGCTCTTTTTAAAAAGCACCCCCTTCCGACTTCCTCACCGCTACAAAGGGAACTCTTTTGGATATGTCAAAGCATGGATCCCTTTTTTACTTTTGCATCTGACCAGGGTTTACTTTGACAAGTGTATCACTTAGGGGTGGAAATTCTCTTATTAGGGCACTGACACTTTTCTGAATATTAAAAACCCTCCAGCTTTTACAGCTGTCAAAATCAATCCCACTGATTTTCCCTTGCAGCTGCCATGCTCTCTTCTGGGCTGGTTGCTCCTCCTGGGCAGCTACGTGGCGGCCCCACTTGTGCTGGCACTGACACTACTGACTTCCCAGGAAATGAAGGCGTTTCTGCTGCTAGGACCAAGTGCTGTATTTTGTTTTGCTTTCAATCCTCTTTTCCATCAGTGATAAATGCCGCCTGACGGCTTCGCCTTTCTCCAAGAGAGAATGGGGTCGTGCACAGTAACCTGGAGCATAGACTTGTCATATCTAATGAGCTCATTAGGGCTTGATCTGCTCATTACCTGAAGACTCTTTTGAAGCCAAGACTGAAATATCTTCTGGGGGCAGAGCTGCTGAGGAGCCTGCGTCCCTCTGAGTCAGCAGGACTGAGGAAGAGTTAGAATCGATTGCTGAAGATCTCCTCTTCGTAATGAGACTTACCAAGCTTGTGACTTCTTGTAATCTCTTAAACACATGACACTTGTATGAACAGGGCTGTTGGTGTTGGTTTCCCTGCCCGATTCCAACAGGACTTTTTTCATTCTGTATAGCAGTGTTTTTCTTAGAGCCATCTGCCATCAGTGTCCAAGAGTCCRGTTCAAATGTGTGGTGGGTTTTTTTGTTTTTTTTTTTAAAGGGATGAAATTTCCTTGTTTGAAAAGTTACCTCTTCAGATTTCCTCCCCTTTCCCAAGGAAACTCTTTCACAGATGTGAGAGCCCTTGGCATTCTACTTATAGCTCCTATACAATTTCAGCTTCCTGTCCGAAGTTGCTGCAATGTGATACTGTTGCAAGATTTTTTTTTCTCTTCTCTAAAAGGCAGCTGTACTTCAGAAGTGGGCGAGGCTTCCTTGTAAATAATACGTGGTAAAATATTTCAAACTTGATGAGTGATCTTTAGGGCATGCAGCAGGGGCCTACAGAAAGAGACGGGTTTTGAGARTTAAAGAATTGTTGGGTTTTTTGTTTTTTGTATGTTTGCTTTTTTTGTTTGTTTGTTTGTTTTTCTTCAGGAGCTACAGGGAAGTAACACAAGCTGGCATCCAGAATTAAGGTGTCCTGCAGTCAGTCTGCTCAGTAGACTATTTTGGGAGCCATAAACGATGTAGGTGTCATGGCAGAGAGACTAATCTCTAAATCGCATCGAGTGAGAACAGTAGTTGTGTAGGCTCATACCATCATTCCCAGCAGGTAACTTCACTGTTCCCCATCTCTTGCAAGACTTGTGTCTTGATCTAAATAGGAAGGAGACTTGCATCTTAGCCAGGATTGCATACTAAAGCTAGTCCATTAGCAGGGATGTACCTAGATCATGATGAAAACTAAAACTTGTATCCCTTTGACATAGTTGCACAATGATGCAGAATTTCTTCGAGGGGGTGACTTGGTTTTTGATCATACCTAAAAATAAGCAAGATACTTGCTGGCATATTTGTCTTTTCATTGTCTGAACCTTCATGTGAGAAGGTGGCAGGGGAAGAACRTGAGTGACTTTCAGATGAAATTGCATTCATTGGTAGCAGCACTGGAATTCCTGTTGAGATGCTTCCAAAGGATGTTACATGCATCTGGCAGAAGCTCTGCTTATGTTTTCCTTTGATACATGTCCGGAACCAGAGACAGATGCTGTAAATCAAAGTAATTAAATGTGTGGGCTTTTTGTAAAGGATGGTTACTGTAGTTCATTTCACGGTTCAGGGGTCAGAAAAGATCTTTGAAAACAAGTTTGCTCTGCCTCTGTAATTGGAAGGACTTTTTTTTTTAATTGTGACCCTTGTTGAATAATTTTGTAGGCAAAAGTATTTTGCAATAACAAATGTCTTCTCTTGGGCATTAYCAGTAGCACTTTCTTTGTTCCTCTGTTCAGAGTGCTTTAGACAGAACGGAAAAGGGATGTGCTGAAGCAGAATTTCTTTTTACCTAGAAGAATTAAAATAAGTCCAGCAAGCACATGGTTTATGCTTAATTCTGAGAGCCTGAATCTGATCTTGCTTTTACTAATCTCTAAAGGGATTATTCCTGACTTACACCAGTCTGAATGAAATCAGAATCTGGTCCTAAAAGCCTAATTGTACTTTAGACATTGTCTCAAGGCAGCTGACCTGAGAATATGAAAAGGAAGCTTGGTTTCCCACAGGTTAATTGCTTAAATTTGTCAAGGTAAGTGGACTATAGCTTGTATAGCAGGGCTTGTTTTAAACTGAAGACTCTTTATCCAGGAAACTGTATTGCAAAAACTTGGGCTGGAATCCATTTACCTCTATTGGACTAATAAGAGATAGTAATCAGAGGACCCTCTTTGGTACAACAGAGTACTCTTTATTTGCATAGTACCTTTCATCAGAGGATATTAAATAACTACTTCATTGCAATTCTGGGGGCTGTTCAGCCAGGCAAGTCTCTTTAAYGAGCTGTAGTGACTCTAGTGCCTAGCAATGAAACAAAATAAGCTCGTACACTAGGTCTCTGATCGTGAGTGACATCTGTAAGTAAGGGTCTGCAACCTAGAATGGGGTAAAGATGTTTATTCAGAAGCCCCAGTRTTTTAAATTAAGGCTACAGCATGCCTATCTGCTATCAGCACGAGTTCAGCTGGTGCTCACTGAGACRAGTAAGAAAAGTAAATGTACAGCATCAGGCCGTGTGTGTGAAAACATAGGACATCTTTAGATCGTTGTTACCAACTCCTTTRCAGTCCCAAATTGGTACACTTATTGTTCACATTTTGACTGCCTACATGCTAATTTTAAAAAGTCTGTTTATATGATACCTGTCTATATTGTGACCCAAGGAATACTCTATACATCTTCTCATAGGCCTTTTCTAAAGGAAGCTAATATCTTACTCTATATCCTTGCATATTCCCAAATAAGCAAGTTGCAGTTGTCATTGCTGCAAAGCACAATTTTGTCACAAGGACACTTGCAGTGATTGGAGTATCTAAACACTGTCAAGTCAATGTATAATGTCAAGAGACAAGATGGTTTCCCTCATGCGATGGCTCACCTTACTCCCTTAGAACATTTTATTCTTGAATTCTGTTGCCAACTTTGATTTCCCAATAACTGTCTCTTCGCCGTGACTATCTGAGATGCTCCAAGCTTTAAACTGTTTTTGAGTTACAGAACAATCAGGGTTGTGTCCCGCCACTGAAAGCAATGGGGGACCTAAGTGACTGAATCAAATTTCTAATTTACTATCTTTGCTGAGAGATGGTAAAGGACAGTCTGCAGCAGACTAGCAGGGCATATTCACAAAAAGAAATGACAGGACACATACAAAGTTGTTTAGATGACCGTAAGGGTCCTGTGTTTGTGGACCATAGGATACCAACAGCCCATAATTCACCCAGCACAGTGATAAAACACTGAAATCTGGGATACTTGTCAGAACTATATAGTGCTAAAACATTTGCTCATGCTGATTCAGTTGACCCATACAAACATCTGTTCTTGCCATGGAGTTGAGCCACCTTTCCATGACTGAAAGTGTGGCTACAACATTAAATATATTGAATCAAACTTGACAAGCATAGCCGTTGGACTGGAGAATACCCTTAATTTTCTTTTCAATGAGTAAGGAAGTCTGTTATTTCTTCAAAGGAATAATTTAGCTTTATTGCTAGTTGCTCCAACTTGTTATCCATGACTAATGTAAGTGCTGTCTCCCCATCGGCACTTACTGCAGGAAGCAATGGTTGCATTTGTGGAGAACAGAGCAACGCACTAAGTTTGTGTTACAAGTGAAAACCCAGAAGGCTTTGTGTCCATAGCTTGCATAAGGATCCCAGAAAATGGTGGTGAACTCTTAGTAGTTTACTCTGTTCCCTAGAAAAAAAGCATCACCATCATCTTCTCAGGTCCATGCCTCTCTTTTCTATATTCAGCTGATATAAATCAGAATAAGTGGCCCAGCCATGTAAGTGAGTGTATGATTTAGTGGTGAAATGAAACCTCCTGGTTAACCTCATGCTGCTTGGCTGATGTGAGATGTAAGTCAGCAAAGCTCTTCCCTTCCTGAGGTCTCTCCTTTGCAGCGATGTGTGTGTAAACCTGAGTGTCCTTCATCAAAAAGGAGAAGAAAAAAAAAAAAAGGAGCTTCTTTTGGAGATTATGCTATTTGATTAAATCAAATAGAATCTAAAAATTCTCCCAATTAATCTGTATCAGTGCTGCTGGTCTGGGAAACATTTTCTCCTGTTCGTCTGTACTCTTGGCTCCTCTCATTAAGGCTGTTATCACAGCAGATGTAGAGGTGGAGAAACTTCCAAACACACCCTGTGCCAGATATAAACTATAGTGCCTTACTGAACTGTTGGTGAGCTGACATTTCTGTAACGCAGAAGAAGCTACGTATTATTGGTCAAACACTTCTTTGTTTCCTGGCATTTCTAAAATGGATGCCAAAAGCTGGAAATATTGAGTAATTTTTAATTGAAGGGATATGATCAGCAGGTGATTAGTTTGTAAAGTGCCTTGGATGTGTGCTCTGTTGTACAGACAAGCCATCTGGAGCAAACCTGTGGTTTAGCTTCTGCAATGAGTACCAGCATATTGCAATGCCAAGATGACCAGCTTTATTACATTGATGGAGACCTTGAGTAATTCAATTCATTTTCACAGATTTAAATGAACTAAAATGGGAGTATAATTTGGCCCAAAGTAGTAGTTTGATACTCTTGATTATTAAGCCAAAATCATCAACTGCTCTTTCACGTTCCTTAATATATCCAGCCTCCACAAATCAAACTACTGAAGTTGATTCCTGTGCAGATTTCACCAAATTTGTTATGGCCATGACTCTAACCAGTTTTGCCTGGAAGAGCAAGGCACCATTTCCTGTATTTGTTGTGACTATAATCGGCACACGAAGCCATCCATCTCTTCTTTTGTTTTTGTTTATAGAGGTTATCAAGGTAAAAGAAGCAGATAATAGTGACTCACTAGCAGGTGATTACCGTGCAGTCTTAAGAGCTCTTGGCATAAATGTGAATTAGAGATGAAGCATGTAGCTTGCACATGGGTTAAAAGTGTGAAAATAGAGGAATTTTGAATTCACCAAAGCATGGTACTTCAGTTCTCATAGCACAGACGCTTCCAGAGCCAGCAGAGCCGTTGCAGCCAGGAAGGACATTCCCGCTGACTTAGCGGAGGCTGGGACACAGCTGTCACCAGCCGCAGTTCTCTGCCGTTTCTCCGTCTCATGCCTGACATTGGCTCTTCACGGCAGGACCTCTCTCTGGGCACCAAGTACGTCAGCAAGAAACGTGGGATGTCACACCTCTACCATCCAGCTAATGCAGCAGCTGTTACTGGATACCTAAAGCAGTAGTTGCTGCGTTGCCAGTCTCCTCGCTGCTGGAATTAATTACTCGAAAATGGAGRTTGATTTGCGGCATCGCACAAAAATTAATCCTCCCTCTTTCGGAAATTATCATTGCAGAGTCGTCTTGCTGAAGCCCAATCAATCACAGTGATGCGCGATGTTAAGCCTCAGAGCTGATGTGCTGCCCTGTGGCTGCTGTATTAAGTTGTGTGAGGCTGAGGAGAGGAAGTGCCTCAAAGTAGCTGAAAGAAAAAAAAAATCCTTTAGAGGGCTTTGATCTCAAGTTGGGTATCTGGGTGCCTGTTGGCGAGGGAACGGGCTTTTATGAACAGGGTGCCGTCTGCATGCAAGTAGATGTATTCTATTTGATGTGCGGAGATCAAGGTGTCTGAGCCTTTAACTGCTCATCTGGCCATCTTATCTAGCACATTTTTCCTCTTAAATTTCCCCTTGTGCTTCAGAATTAGTTTTCCCTTTTGTTTTATGAAGCATTCTTATGCAAAGCCAAATCTCCTGCAACTCAAGCAAGCTGTTTGTAGCAAAACAAGAGTGTGGAGTTGCAGGAGTTTGGGCTTCACATAAGAAGCTTCAAACTTACTCATTTTTCTTTTCTTTTTCCCTCCCAAAACTTGTTATTGAGTGAGCAGTACTTTAATGAAGCATTTCATGGAGAAGAATTTCCAATTGCTGTGTCCTGCAGATTGTTTCCAGATCCCCGAAGGAAAGATTATTTACAGATTAAAGCCCTTACTGTTTCCTGTGTCTTTGCAAAGGGAATAATGAGCAGAACTTGAAAAGCGCTGGTATCTACTGGTTTGGAGTACCAGCCCCTCTCAGAACTTCAAACATACCGGCACTTTTTCATGGTACCAGATGATTAAATTTTACAGCAGATTCTGCCCTGATTTAATACTACTAATGATTGTGTGAAGCAGACTTGCAGTATAAGCACAGGTTTAAAATCTAAGCTTCGGTATTTGAAGTTAAACAAGTCTCTGCAGGAAGAACCTGTTGAAAGGGGAACTATTGCTTTTGGTTCTCAAGTATTCAAGGTTTTATTGCAATTTCCCCAAAGCCATGCAATCTGTGGCAGATTTACGGATAAGTTGTGGAAATCGTGTTGTTGCTCTAAGCATGGAAAAGTGGTGTGCTCTGAGCACTGGCATGTGATGAACAAGCCAACGGTCTCTCAGCAAGAGGTGAGTCACTTAGGTAACTGGGGAGTTTCTTTTTTAAACAGCAGAAAAAACTTCAAACAGCCTCGCAGAGCCAAAGAAGAATGAACTTTAGGTTAAAACCCTGTGTGTCGTGTCATTACCCTCTTGTCCTTCCTTTTTTCCCCTGCAGTGACAATGCTTCAGTGGGTAACGAGGTGAAGGGGAAGTCAGTCATATGTGGGAATAATAAAAACTAGCAAGGTGTATGTTGCGAGGTCACAAATTAAAACAAGAAAAATGGGACCACCTCTATGGTCTTCTAACATATGGGAAAGCAAAAGTAGAGGCTAGGTGAAACATTTGGGCAAACTGAACACCAATTTCCTCTACACAGGGTAGCTCTTGGAGCGGGTGAGGAGATAGATAGTTTATATATATATATATATATATATATATATCCACCCTTGATCAAGGAAAAAAAAAACACTTCCAGCTGACTGAAATCTGTTATTTATAAAATATCCAGGGTATTTCTGTAACATATTCTGCTGAGTGTGTGGTTTTTTGTTTTTTTTAATCACTAGCTAGCTAACTACACTTTCAACAAAATATCACAATACTTGGCCCCTGTACCCGCAGTGCTGATGCAGTCACTGCTTTGAAAAGGTGAGTTCCAGTGGCAAGGGCACTATTGATATGAGTTCATTCTTGACTATTTTGTAACCATGGGTTGAGCCCTCGTGGCCTAGGGAAACAAGATAACATTTACTTTATCATTGTTCCAACAAAGGTCTGTGATRCAGTCTCTGACTCTAGCCTTGGAAGGAGTCCCTTCTATAGCGATTAGGTAAATAAAGACTCTAATCATTTTCTGAGCTAATGAAATGGGATAGATCTTGGATATGACATTGGCCTGAAGAAAGAGGTTCATTTCTACCTCTGCCGTTGAAGAGCTGGGATCTCCGCTTTGTCTGGTGTGGTTTTGCCAGCTATACATTGGACCTGCTACTTTGCACCTCTCTTGGAGCTAATCTGTTTTCAATTATTATTTCATTTCTGTCTGTCTCTCTTTTTTTTTTAATGGGAGGATTGATAGGGTATGACACAGAACAGCTAATCATATTCTGTGTTATCACACTAAAATTTTTTGGAACGGAGCTTTTCTTTTTAGGAATTGAGGAAGAATATGAAATTTCTATGGGTGGGTCTGCACAGTGTGCTGAAGTACTGACAATCCTTAGACATCTGCCACTGAAGAGTTGAAATGCAGATGGCTTATTCCATGGGGAAGTCACAGTTACCAAAAGTTGAAAGTAACAAAGACATATGTAGAACCTTTGAATTTGCAGTATAAGAGTAGCACAAATGGCAACACTATGGCTTTTTTTCCCTCTCTCTTTAAAGGTTCTCCATACCCCATGCTGTGCAAACACAACTGATGAGATGTTAAATTATCCCAGAATAATATTCCTAGAGATTCCATTGTTTTGGATAGGGAGAAGAGAGCTTGCCAGTTTGGAGGAAGCTTTCAGGCTGCCTCTTCTGGTGGATTCTCATGGGCAAGACTTGGTTTTATATTTGCCTTGTAACCAGCACTGCAGTCTTGTTCAGCACTGGTATCATTTGGGATTTCTCCCCATCCCCCCTTTTCCTTGTCAGGGACACATATGATGGCAGTATAATTAAGTCTTGTTATAATTCCTTAATCTAGGACAACTCCAGAAGTCTCTCCTCACCTTAGCTCTTTGGAGATGTGCATGCAAGGGACCTCTGATCTGGGGTCAGGGAGCTGGACCATGTGAGAGCAGACCACTGTCCTCGTTAAGGGTTGCCAGTCTTCAGAGAATGAATTCCAAGGCTTGCTCAGAAAACCCCTGTGTAATCATGCTTATTGCTAGACAAATATTATTAAAATGAAAATGTTTGCAGGCAGATACAGAAAAATGAAGTAAGAACTGTAGATATCTCTTCGGTAAGCAAGATGTTCCTCTTGCTAGGGCAAGCTGACACTGAAAAAGTCTCGCGCTGTATCCCTGAGTAACCTCAGCTTTCCCTCAAGTGAACATTTTTCCTTTCTTTCCTCAAAAGGTCTTCTGGGAAGCGTAAGCCACCCCTGCCCAATAGACTGGCACAGTTTGGACAAACATGGTTGTACAGGGGGATTCTGATGACCAACAATTATAATATAAAGTACCTTTCCAAAAATACTTCCCAGTCACATGGCATTTGGCTAAGTTTAATGCCTACTTAACCATAAATACACCTATAAAATAAAAATGTGCCTCTTTTTTGGTAGACAAACAATTTGTGGTATCTGAGCTCTAAATATATGTGAGTCTTAAGTAAGTCTGCATTTTTGTAAGCTATAACTCTGTAACCCTTAATATACTAGCATGAGAACAATGAATGTGGCTCATTAATAGCTCTTGACCGATAGTAGACATGGTGAAAAACAAACTTGTGGCTAACAGCATGGTGAGACTAGGTCTTCCTCAGCAGAGTTGTGTGGCCCTGAGGGAACCGCTTGACAAAGTGGATGGGAATGTCCTACAATAGGGTATCAAAATGGGATGCTCCTGGCTGCCTGTGCAAGAAAGCAGAGGTGGCTGCAGCCAAGATGACCCTTGAGCCATGAAGGGTGTGCAAATGGATCAGTTTAGGTGCAAAGTCGTGTCCTGTGAGATCGTAGCTTGGAGAGCTGCCAAGCCCAGAGTAGCTACAAAGGTGTGAACTCTTCAAGCAAAAATCTTCCTGTGTAGGGGAATTACTGCTGCCTGGGCAACTCAGTAACTTGATGTGAAAAATAAGTGTAGTATGKACTACAATTACTCTGATATCTACTCAGGGATGTTATGTCAGTATGTACCTCATACTTCACTTGATCTGCAGTGATGGAGAAAGGACAGAGCTGCTAACATGGCACTTCTCTGTTCTTCTCTGGCCAGATGATCTCTAGGAGACTGTTATCTCTGTCTTCCCTTGATAGCAGCCCAGGTAAAGGAGGTAGAGACATGGTGATTGTAGCTCATACTGGGGAAGGTGGCAGCTGGTTTCAGTGCCCATCACAGGACCCTTCCCAAGCTCCAGCAGGCAGGTTTGCAGGGCTTCGACTCTGTGGCAGATGCGATGCGTTTTGTTCCTGTGCACATCTCCGTTCTTCATTTTTTGTGGCTTGTCACTCACAAAAGAAGAAAGGCTGCAAGAGCTTTCTTCTCAGGTCTGCTGGGCTGTTGGTGAGGACAAGAAGGGGTAACGGAAAGCCGTCAAATGGAGTCAGCGCTGGCCGGCGTCAAAGGAACGGAGAAAACAAACTGCTAGAAAGCAGCCTGGCTTCTGGGACTCGTTTCCTTATGAAGGACAGCAGGGAGCGAAAACACATGTGAGAGGACTAAGTCTAAGATATGAAGGAAAACCATGCTCATGTTTGGCAACAAGCCCTGCCCTTAAGGGCTCGGGGTAGGGTTTGATTTCCGTGCTTCTCTTCCAGGCCCTACCACGCAGAGCACACACGTAGCTCTAATGAGCCAGACTCCCGTTTTATCTCCTCCTCTCGCAGTCTTGCAGGCTGACAGCACTATTGTCAGGATCGATACTGTGAATAATATGCTGCTGGAATCCAATAATTTAAAAACAACCTTGCAGAAGGAAGTACGTTCTCCAGCACCGCTGAGGGAATTGGAGCTTCATTTTCATTTAAGCGTAGTCCAGTTTCTTTTAATTGGCAGAAAAGTACAAGGAAGGGTACAGAGGATGGGCCTGGAGGGGGAAGCAACTCATGATCCTGCAGAAACTGAGCTGGCCTTCCCTGCCTGTGGCTTGCTCTGTCCTGCTGCAAAAGCAAGTAAAAATAAATCTCTTTGAGCAGTCTCAGAGCAAGGCCAAGGCAGAGAGCATTTTGCTGTCCTGGGAACTTCAGTTAGTTGAGTGAAGGAGTGTGGGATACATCTGACCAAATGTAAGCATTTGCAATGCATGCGGTGCCGTCAGGGCTGGTTATCCAGCCTCTTTATAGCCCACAGAGAGGAATAGGTACTTGAGGGTGTGATTCCTCTCATTCTAGAGGAAACATCTGAAAAAGAGGCTCTGGAGATGAGAATTTGTCCCTGTTGACTGTTAAAGGAGCCTTGATGACTAGCTCCGGCATAGAGGTGTAATGTTAGATTGTGTGGGTCCTGTCCTGGTGGGACTGATCCCAAATAGATATCTTCATTAATTTCTCTGCTCTGGATGCAAATGCCTTAGGGATGGGGCTGGAGCATCTAAACCGAGGCAGCTAGTGCTGGTTTTGTGCTTTCCTTGTTCTGTGCAGAATTGAAAGCCTTAGCTTGTGAGGTAAGCTGCCTTCATGAGCTCTCATCAGAGCCTTTCAGAGCTTTAAGAGCACTGATTTGTCTACACCTTACTTAAAGTCAATGGGAACTGTGCACCTACATGCTTTGTTTATGCCCTTTTCTTAAACGAAATGGTTAATTTTGGTTTTATCTGTTTAAAAAACATCCAGCACATAGGTGGTGTGCCTTGCAGATGAACGTCAAAGAGACATGGAAGCTTCCTTATGGTCCTACCTCCCAGGACCTGCTCCTCTTTCTTTATGAGGGTAGTACGAGGTCATATTACCTGCCTGAGTTGCTCAAAGCTCCCCTGCAGACCCTAGGACCCAGGGCTCTTTTTCTTTCTGTCCACGTAAAAACACATTACATATAAACAAAGAATCAAAACTTAAATAATCTGTCATGCTAAGATGCATAACTTGGCTGGAAATTAACCCAGCCAATTTCTTCCCACTGTACCCACAGTGGGTAGATGAGACATCCAGACTGACCCACTTCTAGACACTCACTTGTATAATGTCTGAAGCCTTTTGCAAAGTGTTTGTTTTCCGTGTGAGACAAACAAAATCCTCAAGTGTTTAATATGTGGTTTTGTGCTGTGCTTAAAAGGACCCTATAAGCCCTCTACCACAAAATGGGAGATTTTTGCCTTTTTTTTTCCTGAAAGGATAGCAAAATTTGAATTCCAGTGAGGTATTACTGCATTGCCAAAGTCTAGCTGATCCATGAAACGTGCTACTGCACTATAGTTTCAAGTAAGCCAGAAAAGCAGGGTATCTGATAAGGTTTGGGCTGTATCGCTGTCTCCCAAAGGTTGAGGAGCAAATGCCTTTTCGTATCTTAGTCCTTCATGATTTTCTGCTGGTGGTCTTCTGAAGCACCAGTTGTTGGTGATAACCCGGGGAAGGAATTTCTCCTGTGCAAACATGTAGTCAGTTGTAATTTCTGTGGCACTTTCCCTTTTGTTCACACAGTTCAGATGCTTTGGTTTGCTGATTTGTGGCAGAGGAGTCAGGAGCTCTTTTCTCAGTAGGCCACCTCTACTGTGCATCGTGCCAGTATTATATTATAAAACCTGTTCTATCTTAACAGGTTTGCCTTTAATTTGATAGCCTCATTGCTGTTGCATGTGTTCACTCTCACTGTAAAAAGCTCTTTTACTGCCTTTTCCTAAGAAGGGAGGGGAAATGCAGAGATATCTCTTTAGAAGAGAAACACAATTTCTGGTCTATGCCAATAACTAAACATGCAAAAGAATCAAGCTAAAAAAAGTTGGTCCTGAGGTAGAAAAGTGAAATAACCGCTGCCTTGCAAATGGAGCTGTTGGATGGGAAAACATGATTCGCGTTCTGAAGATTTTGGATTGTAATTCTGCATCACACCTCTGCCTTTTGAAGGGCTGCTTTGTGTCTCTCTGTGTGTTCAGCTCATAATGCTTAGAGCATTTGTGACGAGCTGGGTAGCTATAACCTTAAACACGATGTGATCTAAAACCCTCTGAGACACTGAAATAGTTGGAGGCAAGGGAAGATGTGGCTAAAAAGCACATGATGTAACTGGAAAGTCTGACCATAGAAAGCCCAAATGTCCATTAAAGGCACTATTTACTCCAATACTTAATTTTGGACAATTAAGGCACTATGTAAAAAATAACTTAGTTGTGGGCAGTTCTCCGAAGGTCTTTTGAGGTTCTTCTGTAATAGATTAGCCTCAGACTTTCAAAAGACAGATGCTTCCAGGGGGGGAAAAAAGAAAAAAAAAAAAAAGACTAGATGCCATTTTAGCAGGCTGAGTTTTTTTTGTTTTGGGTTTTTGTTTTTGTTTTTGGTAGCTTTTAAATCAAATTCAGTGGCATTTCAGGTTGCTGTGAAGGATGTCTGCTTCACAGTGCCGTTTTCTTTATTTCAGAGGTTTGTGTCAAATCATTCATGAGTATCTGGTTTCTCACAGTCCTCCAAACTCCTATACCCTAGTGCACTGCTTTGCACTTGGATTATTCTCCGGTGCTCTGTCCACAGCTGTTTCTCAATGCCAGATTTCAGGGAGTGACAGCTTCCCAGCACAAAGTACTCGGCCCCGGTAGTTCTGCCTTTGCATTTTCATATTCTGAGGTTCTTTTTTTCTTTTTTTTCCTCCCCCTAAACTGCTGCTGCTGACCATTTCAGTCCTGTGCCCTAATATGTATCCTCTGCCAGCCTGAAATCACATGTACAGGAAGCATCTGGCTGTTCCCGTGCTACACGGGGAATTCTTTTAGGGGATTATCTCTGTTTCATTCTGCTTCATTCTGGCACAAAGCCCTGAAAGAGTCATTTGACTACACCAAGTTCTCGGCAGATACGGATCGCCCATCTCTCCCTGCTCTTGGGACACAAGCGATGCCTGCGTTTTCTTGCCAGGTAAATAGCTGCCRTGTCCCCCTGCTCATTGCCATCTGTCTCGGAGATGTGCAAATTCACGGGGTTCGATTTTCTCCCCGTCTCACAACTTCGCCCTTGGTATCTCCCAGAAGAGGAACCGTAAGTCACTCGGTGAAGATGAATCAAAATATGTTAAACTTCAACAAACAGAGCTTGGGATGGGGAGGGAATTTTTAAATGTCTGTTTTAACTAGTCGCAATCTGGGAGGTGTTTTTTCCCCTAAGCCCCTGCATTTGCAGGCTTTCCATTTTCAGCAAAAAGAAGTTAGCTCAGTTTTGCAGGTATAAGAGAAAGCAAGCATCTTGTATCTTCCTTCTGATTTGCACTGATTTATTTATTTTTTTTTTGCCTTGGCGCAACTGCTTTGCACAGCCTTGGCAGTACTTGGCCGTCTGCGCTTTCTTTTGTTGAGTCAACAGTAAATCTAGCCAGCGGAGAACAGTTTAGTGGTCTATAGCAATCGCCCAGCCAACAGCCTAGGGAAAATATCCCCTTCCCTCCAACCTCTGTAGCTCCTGAGTTCACCTCCTTTCTTCCCCCAGGGGACAGCATTTGTGTATGCAGTTGGAAGCAAATTGCAGGGTATCGGAGCAGAAGGTCCTTGTTTAGTACGGGTAGGGCAGGTTGCATGTTGCAGAAGCAAGAAGCGTTCAGAAACCAGGGGATTCCCACATCCATGCCAAAGTCCTTGGCAAAGTACTTTAAGTCATTTTCTAACTTTTCTATTAGCACAAAAAGCTTAAGTGTGACTCTGAAAGGTAAGCCAGTCTATACAGGAAGACAAAATCTAATGATTTCTGAGGCCTGAGTGAAGGGTATTTAATAGCTGGAGCTGCTGATGCACCAGACCCTTCAGAGTGTGCCTGCAAGGAACAAAAGCCTGTGAGAGACTTATTCGTTACTATGTACAGTCATACATTAGAAAGCTTAAAGTTTGCTTGAAGCCCAGGTGACAGGGACTACATTTATGCTGTGCTTGGCTCTTAATCATTGTGATTATTTATTATACATCATCTCAAAAAGGTAGATTAAATCCAAGGAGAACAAAACCTCCTGTTGGGTTGCTGCTGAGATCTGCCCACTAAAACCAGCTTTGGGTTTATTTTAATTTTTTAAGCAAAGTTCTTATTTACGTATTAGCAAACCATGCAATTACTTAAGGCTTTTTTTTTTTCTTCTTTCTGCTCAGTGAGCAAATAAGCCCCAAAGTCATATCAGTGGGGTCATCCAGATACCTTCAAATGAGGTCTCTGAGCTTAGCAGCGGTTTGCTAATTAATGCTCGTGTGCTGCCCTATAAGTAGCAATCATTAGCAAGATGCTGTTTGGCTCTTGGCAGTTTATGGACTGGATGCAGAGCACACGCGTGACTGTGCTGTTCTCAGCAGTATGGAAATCCTGAAGTGGGTGATAACCCTGCCACCAGCATAGGCAAACACGAACAGAGGGGACATCCTGATGGAGGCCAGGCAGTGCTGTTTTTAGGGGGGTGGTCTTTCCTAATGACAACAATTTATTTTCCCCTCTGGGGCCCTGCGGTGGACTTTTGAAATGGGAACCATGTTCCGAGCTCTTGTTCCAGCAGAAAATCCACGTGCTTGTTTCTACTGAAACTCTTCCAGTGTTGCGATGGTGTAAAAAGAAATCAGATTCTTGCTGGCACCCTGTTGCTAGATTTTATTTTTAGCCCTTGCCAAATCGGTTCTTTCCTTCGCCTCTTCTCCCTGGTACAGGCTGTGGCTATGCAGGAAAGATCCTGTATTATTAGTGCATGCTGCAGAAATGCAAATCTGCTCCTCGTGTGCGGCTGCTCTCTATGCCTACAACTGCTTCAGCTCGCTTTGTGAGCTGCATCTCTTCCAAGTGAGTAAACCACAGATGCGACTTCCTGCAGGATTACCAACTTCTATGGAAAGCTTATGGCTCCTGACGAGACCTCCTCCTCCGCTCCCACTGTGCTGCTGCTTTCCTGAAGACACGTTAAACAGATCTATTCCTATCAGGCTGGAGCCACTGAGTTACTTAAACAGACTGACCTGACTTACTCTTATCAATTTCTTTAATGAGATATCCTCGGCAACTTCTGCTTGGCTTTCAGCCATTGTTCTTATTAAAAAAGTTTATTTTGGTATCTCTTTGCTCCAGGTGGAATCTCTGCCAGCCAGTTGGCTGGGTATATGGCTGACCCTTTTCCCATAATAATGTTTTAATTTTACTCTTTGAATCATGAGAAATGGAAAGCAAAGGCACTGATAAGTTACCTTGCTTACACATGTAGGATTTAGAAAGCATTTTAACTCTACCTGAGTAACAGGGATGCCAAAAGTGCTTCTTGCGTCTGGCTCCATGGAAGTAATCCTGCAGAACAGAAGGGAGTTTCAAGATTAAGATGCCTCGTCTTGCAGTCTAGATGAGATGCCTTCTCGTGGTAGCCTTTTAAAGTGACGAAAGTGACAGATTCCACCCCTCCTAGAGGAGAGTAAACTCCCACTGCGAATTCTTTATAAAGTCAAACCTTCAGGTACAAATGGTGGATGTCTGTGAAGGGCTCACCCGTACTGCAGGAAAAAGTCATTATAGATACACAGAGAAACTGTTGTGTTTCTCTACTATGAATATGCACCAAAAATGGCTGAATTAATCCAGATTTACCCCAATGAAACTGTGTTCTGCCCCAGAGCATCACTCTACCTCCTAGTCTTTCTTCTGGACACTAGCAGTGCACCACATAAAACTATTAAATTGGCTATTGTCATAGATCAGTCAGGACCAGATCCTTCAAAGGACCTGCACGCACCTGAAGTCCTGCCTTTTTGAAGACTTATTCAAGGCTACATGGAGGCAACCATTTCCATGCTCCAGATCCTTCACCTTGAACCTTTACCCAACAGTGGGCCTCAAGCTCTCCTCCTCTCCCCAGTAAAAAGCACAGCAAGCAGATCTGGCTTTTTTCTTCAGAGGCACAGAATATTAATCTGGCAGGTGGGATACGTTGGTGAAAATCCTCTCAAGTAGGAGAGGAGATTGAGTCTGAGTCTCCCACTGCCTGGGCGAGCACTGCCACAAGCAGAGCACTTGTGGGATGAAAGGGAGAAGTCTCCTGGACTCAGAGAAACTGTTGCAGCAAGCAGGCTCCCAACGCCAGCGAAATATCAGTTTACTCATTTATCTTGATAGAAATAAAGCCAACTTAATACAAAGTCACTGCAGAATGAAGGCCTTCTGCTCTGGGAAATAAAACCCTTCTGTTGCTACTGCTTGAGACACCCAGCAGGCGCGCTGACAGTGTTTTCATCTCAAGTGTGTGGTTCGATGAGTGGGGCAGGGAAACCCAAGATAAAGCTTGCATAATAGATGCTTTCTATATAGAGATACATCTTATTCCCAGCCAGAGAGAGGAGGAGGAGTGTGTGTGGCTCTTGGCCCAGTTCTGCACTACAAGGGAATTGGGAAAGTGAGCTGGATTCAGGAAAGCGGAGGCCATCCTGCCTATGGCACTTCTCTGTAAATGGGGACATTGCATCACATATCACAGTAGCATAGTCCAATCTTCTGACTAGGGAGCAGAGATTACTAATGTATGCCACAACATTTATTAATGACTGCTATTGGGTTTTTATAGGCCTGATTCAGCAGAGTATTTGCATCTGCATTATTTAAGTGAGTGAGAAACCCACTCTGTCTTTATAAAGTTAGATGTGTGCTTAAGCGTCTTGCTGAGCTGGGATTAATTTACAGAAAATAAATAGCTGTTTCCTGGCTTGCCTAGCAGGCAGTCTGGGGCCAACGTTGGCAGCCTGGCTAGATTTAGGATGTTTCATTTTGAGTACCTAACTTGAGATACCTCAGTGCACAAGTTTATCAGAAAATACAAGCATCTTTGAGGAAAGCCAAGAGCCTTTGCCACATTGAACCAGACTCAGAAACCTGAACACTAATTTACAGAGTGTTTTCTGAAGTGTGTGGTCCAAACAGTTAGATAATGAATGTAAAGCTGTCCAGAGGGCCGTGTATATTGGATTTGCAGACAGTGTTATTGAGTTGTGGTCAAAGTGACCACCGATAGACCTGTTCTCACTCAAGTAACCATGTAGCAGCCTTTGTGTGAGCCAAAATAGTTTGGAAGAAGGTGTTCATCTCGTCTTTGTATGTGCCCAGCGGCTCTGACCCTGCATTCCTGTGTTGAACTCTGAGAAATCTCCCATTAAAATCAAAGAGGTTTTTGAGTGAATAAGGAGCATAGACTTTTTATCACTGTGGATTTTAGTTTCTTCAGTTCATCTTCCTTTGATTATCAGTACAATACTTTATTTTTTGCCCACTATAATATTTTATTAAAGGCACAATTGTTGCTAATAACATTTATGAAGAGGCCGCTTTGACTGAAACTACATCTGAACGTCACTTAAATAATGAATGGGAATGCCATATATTCATTAAAATTTGAACAGTGAAAACTGTATGTCTGTTAGAGTCCCCTTTTTGATGGATGTGGCCAGCAGCCATTAAAATACAGTGGGAATTCTTGTTCATAGGCTCAGAATGGCTGATAATAACACTCTTGATAAGTATTTGCAGCTCAAGACACTGGATTTACAAAAGGGATTCATCACAGCTAACAGTGGCTGTGAAGATTGAAATGTTACCATCATTCAGCTCTTCTTTTTCTTTTCCCTTTTTTTTTTTTCTCATGTGTATAGAAAGGATTTCACTTCCCTGTCAGTCTGTAGAGTTTCTTTATTTTCTGCAGACCCCTAGGAGAAGCCACTCACTTTCTGAATTTAAAATACTGGCTCAGATCCCCAGCTGGTGCAAACTGGTCCAAACCCCGTGGCCCGCAAGGAGAGGTGGTTTTTCAGTCTGATGAAGGTGTAGACCTTGTGGAAATGACTTTGTGGTGTTGTTTCAAATGACTTGGCACATAATTTTGGACCACCAGGACTAACATGGTCCTCAGTATAAACAAAGCTATCCAACAGATCTTTAAAATATGACTGCCCTTGCTCTAAGGACACAGCAGTGTTTAGTATCCCATCCTGGGCATGTTCTTTTTGGGTAGATGGAACATGCATAGTTACTTGTGGCCCTCTCAACTTCTAGCATAGCACTGGTTTAAAGGAAAATCTGTTTTTCATCCTGTTTTTAAAACAGAGGATTTATGGAATTCGGAAGTGCAAGTGCCCTATGGGGTAATATAATCCATTTTCTACACCCCTCCATTCTTTCTTCCAAGTGTTGGTGTTTCGGGGCTTTTTAATGTTTGCAAATGCAGTGCTTGCTGCTGCTGCTGCTTCAGCTCAGTGATGTCTGGATGTCACTTGTCTCTAGCAAGGAGACAGCACCACACAGCACTTTGAAGTTAGGAGAAAATATGGTAAAATCCTCTTAATAGCATCTATCGCAGAAAGTGACTTTGCTTAGCTCACAGTAAACACAAGGTTCTTTAAAAATGTATTAACTACAGGGTCTTGTAACTCTTTGCTTAGACCTACAAAGCTGACCCGACAGAGGCAGTGTAGTACAGCAGCAAAGGTTTCTGACAGGAAGCTGGGAGACTTATATTCTTTGTTTTGACCTTGAAAAAGTCACTTAATAAAGCTCTTCCCTTCCAGCTTTGCCCATTCTTTAGGGCAAGGTTTATCGGAGCAAAAAGTGCTTACTAAGCCTCGCTACAGCACCTACTGTGCTAGGACCTTGAGCTTTATCTCTCAAGCACTAGACTTCTTAAGCTTAAGGATTTGGCAAGCCATTTGAATTTAGTTTTTCATGTATTTGGATCAAGGATGCAGTCCTTTGACTATACTGAATTTTTTCCCTCATTCGTATGTTAGTTCCAATTTGGCAGTAGGAACTGGAAGGCTCACATCCTTGTGCATTAAACAGGATGCAGTACCTAATTATTATCTTGATTAAATTTTGTGATTAAGTGTTCTGTAGTTGTCTGTAGGCTCAGACTTTCCAAGATATTACTCAGCGTTGAGTTGACTGATCATCTGGTCAGGGTTGAGGTGGCACTGCATTGATTAAATCTTACTTTCAGGGGGAAATGGCACACATCGCTACATGCGCTTAGGCTCGGTGGAATTTTGTTATATTTCTCTTTGCTAAGCAATACGTTAAAGTTTGTCAAATCCAAGGCTAGCTAGGTAATAAATGTTGGAAAAGTATCTACAGAGGGAGGCGTGTATCTAGTATTTATTAATGGCTCCTTGTTTAATTTCAGAAAAGGAAGAAATACCAGATTCTTGATAAATTGCCAAAATATGCTACAAAACCACAGAAAATAAATATATGATAGTAACCTAGCTTCCTCTTGATGACAAAAGCTACAGAAGGATTTTAGAGATTTTTTAGAGCTAGAGAAGAAACAATTTTAGGGGTGATTAAATTGAATTCTCTGCCTTTCTCTGTCTTTTCAGACATTTTAAATTCTGTTCCTTTAATATGCTATGGTACATTGATAAATTGAAAAAAGCAATGCTCATTTTAATAAAGAATAGGTAGGCTGGAAGTCAAATGTTGTTTTTCAAGCTCTGTGCAGCTTGGACTTAAAAACTTGAATATCGCCCAGCAATAACAGTGTGGAGATGAAATCCACTTGGATAAAAAGTACAGAGCAATGCAACTTGACAGGCTGCATCCTAAAGGGCAGCAGTCTTGGATCCAATAGTCTCTCTCATTTTGAATAATTGCTGTGCAAAACAAAATCAAACATTTATTGCTGAGTACAGGCACATTTGCTCTCCCGGGTGACCCTCTATAAGCAAACGCGCCATACGATTTTATTACGAGTAGTACATTTCACACAAGCTGTTTGCTTTACAGAATTAAATAAACCCGGACAAAGGACAGTCAATACTATTGTTTTGCCTTCTTGCATTTAAATGCTGTGTCCTAGACAACTCAATAAGAAGCTGGGAGAGAGAACGCGTTCCTTCAAAATAATTTGCATAGAGAAATTCACCTTTGAGGTAAAAGCACCCAAGGGCCCCAAAATCAAGGGGTTGCTTCTCCTTAGATCAGCAATGCATTCGGGCTATTGCCTTCATCTAAGTGGACCGTTGCAATTGATGGCTAGGGGGGATTAGGTTGAATGGAGAACTCTTAGCAGAAAATTCGTTTCCAAATGGGAACAACTAAGCAATGGTGAAGCTTTGATTTTATTGCCAATGCTGCATTTGAAGAGCGAGACCACATTTGTGGCTGTGGCTGAAGGGGCTTCTGGGAGACATTTGAACCCATGCCATGAGTTTACAAACTAGAAACGTTTTTCAGTGCGCAAGGAAAGGCCATCTCGGAATAGCACTTGCCTTGGGAAGGATTGTGGCCAGACTTGTCTTTGGGCAGATCCTGCATTAGGCCAGGTATCTTTTCAGTTCAATTAAAAATAAAAGCATCTGGCCACTCGCTTGTCATAATGACAGCACCATGTGCTTTTGTGGAAGGACCTAAGGAGCCACTTAAAGAGCCAACTAGTGCCTTATTTGTTGTGCTAATGTATTCCTGCGCTGTTGACTTTCCCTTGCTAGGACAAATCTAAACTAAGCAGAGTCAGAAAGGTTAATGTGTTTGGTCCTTTTACTTCTACACGGTTGTGATCATAAAAGGGCTAAGGCATCCCTAGGCGTGAAGCAGGGTTTTGCGTTGTCTCAGTACAAACTTGAGAACTCCGCACAGACAGCAAGATCCACCACAACACCCTAAACTCTAAAGTCTTTTATTGGTTCGTACTCAATTGCATGTTGATGTTTCCCCTCTCCCCCCATCACTGTGCTTTGTACAGTGGTAAGGTTGGCATTGGTTGAGCGTCTGGTTTTGTCTTGAGCAAAGGGAGGAGGGAGGAGGTGTGCAATCTCAGCGCTTTGGGTGTGTGATCTGACAGAAAAGTCCTCTCTGCCAAATTTTGCTTTGTAGTTATTTGTGAGATAAGTAAAAAGGAGGAATCACATGCAGCCAAAAGAAATGGAAGCTGCTTAAGGAGAATATAAATGGAATTTTCTTTAAGGAAATTGGGTAGTTTGTGACCTAGACTATCAAGACAAAATCGTTGAGAAGCAACTTTGATCTCTGAAGAAATTCCCTTCTTAGTCACTGAAGAGCTCCTGGATCTTGCCAACTCAGTAACATGCTGTTGGGGCAGGTAGAAAGGGCTGTTTTCCAACAGTAAGCAGATATTATGCAATAAGCTTAGTTATGCTAATAAATAAGAGACAGATGTGCTATCTATTTATCTGCTTTCAAATCCAAACAAGCAGCCATACTGATCATTACTGAATTTTTCTTTTGTATAATAAATCATGTATAGGGAAGGTAAAAACTCAGTATTTAGAGTTCTACTTTTGATTCTTATATTGCAGTTGGCTAATTGATGCCAAATCCTGGTATATGTTGTTGGAAGATTTTCGATGGACTTTGGGCTTTGAACCAGGTTTGAGAAGTCACCCTGTGATTTGTTTGCAGGAGCACTGCTCTAGCTGTGGTAAGATGAGACTTGCTTCTGGCATTCTCACTAAAGTAAATGGAATAGATTTGGGTAGAAAGTGCCTGTCTTCATTCTATTACTTTGTAATCTTTTGTCCTGATTCCATCGAATATTTGAAGCACATAATGTCCATTTTGTAAATAGGATGAATTCTCAAAATTCATCCTGAATATGAAAAAAGGGACCTTTGGGTAAAATAGCTTGTTGCAGTCAACTGGAAGACTCAGCTGGCTTTACTTGAACTGGATATACAGGCAAGTCCAGAAGTGAAAAAACCTTCTGCGTACATTGTTCTGTTGATRTATCCTTCCCCTGGACTCTGGGTTATTCACACTGCCTATTTTTTAGCACTTAATTTTGACGTCCAAATTTGGAGGCTAGTATAGCAAATAAGAAGGCTGAGCTCCCTATAYCGCTGAGGGAGGGAGTAACCCCTTGCACCGCGGTCACGCAAAGAAAGGATTAAACTGTGCCTGCGGCGCTGTTGGGAACGCCGTGGCGTTGGAGGAGGGCAGACCACTGCAGCCCAGTGCTTCCTTTTCTTTTCCTTTTTCCTTTTTCCCCCCCCTTTTTTTCCCCCTTTTTCCTTTTTTTTGTTTTTTTCTTTTCCTCTCTCCTTGCATTTTAGCAGATGGCACTGAAGCACTTTTTGCCAGTCGTTTTTCATCCCCAGCTCTCGTCCTGCCACGAGGGGATCCGGCAAACGAAGCCCTTTGGAGCAGCGGACCAAGCAGGATCTTGCTCTTCCCCTCTCCCCGCCTTGTCCGGTGTCGCCTTTGCCAAACGCATGCTGGCACGGCTGCCCATGCTAAATTACTGAAGCGAAAGCCAGATGAAGTGGCGTCGTGTTGCCCTCTTCAGAGACCGGCTGCTCTAACCTGCCTTCTCCCAGCTAATCATACTGACAGGCGCCATTGTTTATTTTTTTCCTCTCCTTGCCTTCCTCGTTTTCTGCTAAATTAGAGCAGGCAGACAAGCCATCCATCAGCCTGTAAATGCTGCGGCGTATTTTATTTTTGTGCTGAATAACTGTGCGTTTTATTGCTATTTACACTTTCGGTTTAATAGGCAGTAAAATGCAAACCGTGGTCCCCGACACTTTTTGTATTTTCTGTGCCTATCGTGACAGCCTCGCAGGCTTACACAGCAGCATGCGGCCTACTACTGTAAATTCACTCAGTTATTTTAGCGGGTCTASAATTTATTTATAATTAATGTCAGGGACCTTACACAGTAATACCAATTACTGATTTTTTTTTTTTTAATAAAAAGAAAACACTTCTTTTTTATTTTATTACTGCCATAGCAACACAATCAAGTTGCAGTGGCAAATCTTGTCCAGAGTGGGGGAAGAAAAGGCTCTTGAACATGGAGTTTGCTGTAAAGTTACAAAAGAAGCATGTGAACCCTTTGCTCTAGGGTCTGTCTAGATTGGCATTAATGTCTTGGGGGGGGGTGTAGCAGCCCAAATTACCCTACTGTGGCAGTCACCCAGCTGGCAGATCCTTTCTCGACGTGCAGCTCTGTTGGTGAACATCAGCCAAGGGTTTGGGACTGGGAAAGCGGTGCGGCAGGGACCGCCATAGTCACAGCAAAACCAAGYGCCTTCGGAAATGGCAATAGCGTTTCGTGTCCCAATGCGGCATGGGGAAAGCAGGAGGCAGGGGCTCTCCGATGKGTCCAGAAACCCAGTCATTAATAATGAAGGGGCCCCTCGGTGACGGCAGTTAGCCCCGCTGGCACTGGACACCCTGTTTTCCACCTTTCTTGGTGCTGCCTGCAGTGGCAGAGGGTGCAGTGCTCTTCACGGGCTGCTGCCTGTGCTTGGCTGTGGCACTCTGGATTATTCATCAATTGCCATGTTTGACCTCAAGGAGGATTTTCTTTTGAGGGGTAGAAGCAGTGCTCACTCATTGCAAAGAAATGCAGTTTGAGTTGAGAGGAACTCTACGCGCGTGCACACGGTTATGCTTTGGACTGAAGAAGCCTTAAAATACCTTTCCCTGCTTAGAGTCACCTCTTGCCTTCCACACGCTGCTGTTAACATAGCTAGCCATGCATTTACAAACCAATCCTCTTATCAGGAGCTGCTGCGTGGCTTGCGCTCCTCTTTTAGTACTACTGCTGCCCATTATGCCAGCAAGTTTGCTGAGGGCGTCGTCAGACTTGGCAAAAAGCTGCAGGGACGCGAGCCAACTCCGTCTTAGACTAACTTTGCACCTGCCGAGGACAGCTGCTTCACAAGCGCTTGGAGGGCCCGGGGTGAAGCAAAGCCCTAAAAGAGATGTGAGCCGGAGGCGTGCAGGGCGCTGCAGAGGACAGACTCAACGTTTCTGTTAAGACTCCGGCTTCAGACTTCCAATGATTTGCCTCTGAAGTGCTGAGAAGCTGGCAGAGGGTGAAATGGAAAGGAAAGGAAAACTGAGATTTTAAGTCTTTTTCCTTGCCACCTTTCCAAAGTGCTTTGCAACCGGTCACTGAGACCCACCTCAGCTGTTATGGTAGGAGATGTGTATGTGTAGCAGGTGCAGAAACAGATGCTGTGAGACCCAAGCCGGATGTTGCTGAAAACACTGTGAAAATGGGAGACTCTCAATTTGTGGAATGCCAGTCTTGAGGGATTCTGGACTGGCTTCCTGGGGGCGGTGAGGAGCCAAAGCTGGTGAAATCAGTGTGGGGGCAGATGCTCAACATCTCTGGAAACTCAAATCCCAGACAACTCAAGCTGAGTTGGATTGAGTTATTTGAGTATACCAAATAAAAGCAGTGAGTGTGTTCTCCAGAGTTACCTGTTTGTGATCACACAACCAAAAATGCAACTCAGATTTTGTGTCTTCAAGTCTGGGGTTTTCAGTAACTTCTTCTTTCTTTTTTTTTTGCCTAGGACTAATAGGGTTTTGCTTTTTTTTTTTTTTTTCCTTTCACACTTACTCATCAGGAAGACAGCTCTATTTTCACTTCCTAATTAGCTTGGTATTTCTACAGTCATTTGTAGATGTTTGGCCAACTTCAAGTAATGTGCAACACCTGTCAAGCCACCGGCTTTTCACATCAGGGCTAGATAGTCTGGAGACAGGACAACACATGCATGCTACATGTGCTTTTTAAGTACGCTTACCTTTGAATGCCTGGCATGAGCTCCCTGCTAGAGTGGGTGGCTGAGGTCCGACACTGCACCTGCAGCTCCCATCAGTCTCATTACTTTTGGCTACACTTCTCAGTTGGTTTTCCATCGGGTAGAGCATGCAGCACATTGCGAGCTTGGTCCCTGAGCAAGTTCCCTTTGCTGCTACAAGGCCAAAATAACGATGCCATCCAGAGGGAAGCAGAGACTGCTTTACCCTGCACCCCAGCCTAGCTGGAAATGGGAGGGCTGGTGGCCACGAGCTGGCTGAAAGGTGGCATCCTGCTGAAAAGAGGAACGGCCATCAGTGATAGGAGTTGTGTTTGGGGAGAATAGAGGTGCGCTGGTGGTGAATGGGCTCCTTTGTGCTCTTACAAAGCCACATTGTCAGGGGCTTGTGGCATGTATTATAACCCACCCGGGACAGGGAAATATTGCTGAAGGGTGCCTGGCCAGCCAAAAAAGCCTTATTCCTCTTGAACAGCAGTGGTATGGCTAGCAAGAGCTTCATCATTCCCTTCATCTGCTGTGAAGATGCTGTGAAGCTCAGCCACCAAAGATGCCGTTTACCTCAAAGTTCTCTTTTACGGGTGTTTTTGAAACAAAAAATTACTCTGGCAGAGTTGAGCCTGTTGAGCTATCAGTCATTTTTCTGCTCACTCACTTGCAGCCCCAGCCCTGCTCTGTGGAGGACAGGGTTAAAGATGGAAGTTTGAAGGATGCTAAGGATCTGAATGAGCTTTTCCATATTTTTGCACTCTCCATGTGAATGCCTTTGCAATATCTGTTCCTGGCATCTGAAGGGGCAGCTGCCTGCATCTCCAGAGGAAGCGGAAGAGACCAGGGCCCGAAGGGACTGAGGCTCCTTCGCAGTCAAGGAGAGTGAAGCTGGAGGGTTGTTGGTCCTGTTAATATAAGGCACGGGGAGGGAGAGAGGTGATTACCCCCTGAGTTTTTTTATTGCAGTGGGAGCTCGGCGTGGCTCGGACTGGCAGCAGTTCGGACTGTGACAGACACTCATGTGCCCTCCATTCCCTTTGCGCATAGTTGCGTGACCCATGTAAGGGTTAATGCCGGTTGTAAGCCTTGTCAGCAGGGCTGTAAACCCGCTCGTCAGACTCTCACTGCTCCCAGCTAATCCAGACAAATCCTCTTCCCTTGTTCCTTCTCCTCTTTTCTCCACCCCTTTGGGATAAAAAGAAGGGGAGGGCAAAGGAAGTTTATGGGAATCACCTTCACCGTTTTGGTGTATGCATGAAAGCAAAATCCATCTGCCCCGGGTGCAGAGAAGCTCCCGCCGTCGCTATGGGCACAGGTTGGCTGTGCGCAGGCAGCTCAGAGCGCGTGGTGTGGTCCTCCTCGCTCTGCTGCCTGGGCCAGGACAGCTCAGGGAACATCCCTATGGGTCCCAGCTTAGTTTCATGTCCTACCTGACGGTTGAGGCAAGGGATCAAATGCTGAAGGTCTTTACTAGGATGCTTGTGGATGAAAGGAGGAGGGATATTCATACTTCTTGCCCCTCTGTGTTGCTATGCACAGCGGGGCATAGTTTAACCTTGCTTCCATGTCGTACCAAGCAATGCACAGCAGTGGTGTTGCTAAAGAGTTGTATTTCCTAATCATTCAGGGCGGAAAGGTTCGCAGCACAGTATTTAGTCTGAACACTGGAATTGTTTCCATTTCTTTTTGTGAAAGTGTTGCTAAAATGGGAGTACTGGAAAGTTTTGTTGGGTTTTCTCCCCCCACACCATTGTCTAAACTACAGATAATCTTGTGCTGATAAAAAAAATGCTCAGAGAGGCAGGGGAATTTCCTCTACTGGGTGTTTTCAGAACAAGTTGAACAAACATCTGTTGAAATGGTTACATGTCACTGGTTGGTGCTGCCTTTGCCCAGGAGGACTCCTCTGAGGACCTCACCCAGTTGTGTTGCATCTCCTATGAATCTATGAACGAATGTCCAGAGTTAAAGCCAAAATGTCTCTGTTCCATCCGTCCCAGTGATGTCAGACAGTAACTGTACCTCGCTGAGTGGCTGCGAGAGGGAAGCGGTTCTCCTACCCTGCTTTTCTTGGTGATAGCTGAGTGAACAGGAATGACCGTATGTATTTTTAAAACTCAAGCAAGATGATTGTGCCTTTGTGTCCTGTGTGCTCACTCTCACTCTGAGCCCAGTAGCCATCTGTCTTCCAGACTCTCCTCACAGTTTCTCATACAATCTGCAGTGTACCAAATCTGTGCATGTAAATCGGAGCAGGGTCAATGAAATTTGTAAGAAAGAAATATGGGGGTCAGTAAAATGAGAAGGTTTTACGTCGGCTGCGAGTTTGGAAACATGTCTACAGTAGTGGTGCTGGCCACTAGAAAGCTCATTTTTTAAACAAATATCTACAAGTGATCTGGCAATCTATGGTCAGGGCAGACTATCCCCTGATATTCACTGTTTTTGCCTAAGGATGAGAATGCCCCAGTGGCAACTACCACTTCCCGGATGAAACCCTCATAGCTGAGTGCGGGTGGTGAGCAGGATGAAGCTTTGAGAGCTGATGACTCTTACCGCCTTTCTTCTTCCCTGTAGAGCAACTTAAAAACAATGATGCCCTTCAGCGGTTGCTACATATCCTTCATAAAAAGTCATATGTCAGTTCTCCTCTGGGGCTCTTAACTTTTAAACTCTGTTTATAATGACTTCCYTTTGTATGCAGTCATTATTTTTCAGCATTCGCTTTTTTCTTTTTTTCTTTTTTTTTTTTGAGAGGAAGGTAAAAAGAGATTAAAGACTCATCTTCTTCTGCTCAAAAACAAGCCAAGCAGAACAGCATATTTGCAAGAGTTCTTGCAATACAATTCCCGGCAATTCCATGAGAGATTTTAATTAAGGGTGAAATGACTTTTCTTTTTCCTTTTGCTTAATTGAGACCACACAGATAAAAATCCTGTAGCTCCCACTTGCAAAGAAAACTTTTTCACCTAAATCAGTGGCTCATTTAAAAGGAAACCCAAAGCCCCAGGGCTCTGCAGCATGTGGTTGTTGGGGACTGATTGTTTTTTACACTGTGCCCATTAGAACTTACCAGGACCTTTAATGCTAGATCAGTGGTGATGGTTTTGTAAGTCCCATCTTCAAAGTTACCATGAAACTTTTCATGAGTGAGAGCAGGAGCCCTGGGAWCCCAAATTCATTGGAACTTCCTTTCCTGGTCTGAAACACCCTTCCATTTCRGTGCGATTTGATAGCTTTTTTCTTTCTGTTGCAAGCTGGTGTGYGTAGTTGTAATGTCTGTGTACGCTGCTAGATAGTTTCTGTCTTGCACCCCAGATGGGGGCTGCTTTTAAGGCATCCTTTAAATGATATCCACGTATTTGCAAGSTCTTGGAGATCATTCAGGAAGGAGAACACTTGAGTAAGCAAGGACAGGATTTAGCACTGAGTCTGGAGTACTAATCCTCCTTCGCCAGATGACCCTTCTGGAGGTTGTGGGTATGTTAGATTGCCACTCGGAGGAAATTTCTTTCCTGGTTTTCAACTGGGAGAYGTGCTCTTGAACCTGAAGACAGGGTTTAGACTGAAACAACATTCCTCCGCAGCATGTGTACCGACATGGTGCTGATATGGTTATGCTCACTTCTCAGTAGTTACCCCTCACCTGAAGCTGAGGTTTCTGAACAATACCAAACCAGCTGTTGCAGAATTGTGTTTATTGTTGGTTGAGGCAGGAAAGAAAGGTCTTAGTTTTCTAATGCACTGGGTTACACCAACTGGGTAGGTGTTGGTAATYGTTCCTGGGGAAAAATAAGCAGCATGGGCTTTCCAGTCTTAGTTTGATCATCAGTGCCCCAGGACAGAGCTGTTCCCTCTTCTACCATATGTCAGATAAAAGAGTAAATTCAGGCTGGTGTTTCCAGCAGTTGGCCTGCTACAACTTCATTTCTGGGTAGGAAGTTGTTGACGTCGCTGCATATGGGGGAACCAAAGCTTTCATGCCATAAGTGCTATGCTGAATTGGTCACATTGTGTTAAACTTTCTGCTTTCACAAAAATTGATGGTATGATGCCATTTTAAAGTTGAAAGTTGTAGTACTAAATAAATTAAATCTGCGTCTGCTAATCATTTCTGTAYGGAAAAGTGATACTTTGAATTTCTCTTTGAACCAGAAATCACTTAAATATTCAAACAGTATGGACTACCTTAGGACTCTCTTTTATGTTTTAGCCATATAGGACAAGTGGAAAAGATGCCATAGTTTTGTGCATGTCTGTGTGTGTTTCTCCAGGATTCAATTATCAGTCTCCACATAATTCAGTATTAACATTTTTAATGCACTTCAGGATGCCCAGGCAAGCGCTGTATATGCAGCTCTGATGTATGCAAATCCATTTGATATGCAGCTCTTGACATATTTTCATATTCAGGATTATGGGAAGCCTTGTCTGTGCCACYCTGATGTATGCTAATCTTTGTTTCCCTAAAAACACTTAAAAGGTCCAGACCAAAAGACACAAATTCTCCTTCCCCGACATCCTGCAGTTCTTATATAGGCAGGCAGTTACACAACCCAAAGCACAACTTCCACTGATGGAKCACAGCGGAGGAAACTCTTTGGGCCATGTTCAGATCGCCTGCTGTATGCAGCCACTTCTCCCCATCAGGTATTAGAGACAACCCAAGATATGACAGTTGTTTGAATAAGAGGCGGTCTAAATCATCCATTGCTTTCTTGAATGTCTCAATGACATTGTAGTTGTAGGACCAAAGTTGGAATGGGAATGGCACCCTATGCACAGAGGCTTCATGGTGCTCACACTGGGAGGAAGAGCATGCAGTGCATTTGGATCCAAATAGGTCAAGCGCTCCTATTAAGCATGTACAAATGGTTCATCAATTAAAGTATCTGCCTAATGGCTTTCTAATTCTGGCTTGTGRCACAGTAGATTAACTATTGCACACGTTACTCGTATCTGTGATGTATTTCTAAAGTATTATTTATTGACTCCTTATAGACTTCCTATGACTGCTGAACTCTCAAAAATGTGCACAGTAAACAGGAAACTGGAGGTATTATTTTGTGCTTGCTTTAACTTGCACTGACTGCTGGCTCCAGACTATGCACAGATGCATAGACGCTCATGAATTTTAGTGTGGGCAGTTCAACACGTATGCCTTTGTAGCATGAGAAAGACCAACCTCAAATGCCAGTTTTTGAGGATTTTTGACGATACCATTATCATTATTATCTAACCTTTCTCTGGATTTATAATCATAACGCCATAAGGGTCCCTGTGGTGTGTTAATGACTTTAATGCAAGAAATCAGGGTTCCTTGTGATGTATTCCTTGCAATCTGTTCTACATGAAGAACTGTATTTGTAGTCATATGCAGTGTGTGTTCCTGCAGTTTTAACCATGAAATAGGTTGCTACATATTGTTAGGTTGAAGGCTGATTGACAGAATAACAAAACACCTGCTGTCAATTTGATTGAGTTCTACCTTTAGTTTAGGCTGTCCTATAATCTGAAATAATCCTATATCCTCTCCTGTAATCCTGTAAAACTGAAACTAATGCACTCACAGGAATTCTCTTCTACAATGCTTTTAACTTGCCTCTATTTCTGCGACTGCTGTTGCCACTATTAATTTGTTTTCCTGTATTTGGATTACCTGAAAGTAGTGTTCTTACTGACTCTAGGGAATTAGCAAGATTTTAATATATATATATATAACCAGTCCAATATGAAGTAAAACCAAAAGGAAGAGGTGAACATTTTTCAGCCTTCTTGTAGCAGAAATGAAAATAGAGCTCTTTTCAGTTTTGATCTTCTACATGTTTTGCTTTCTTTTAATTACCATGAATTAATTTTTCATTTCAAATCTGAAAAATTTCCCCACTCTCTCTCTCCCCCCACCCCCCAAAAAATGTGCTGGAAAAACTCCTTGCTAGCACCACCTCTAAGATTGTCCTACCATGAAACATTAAAGAATTATAGTAGGTGCAAACACATGTGGATGCCCTGGAAATCCTTTTGATAGCTCCTTTTACCCTAGCAAAAAGAGCACAGCTTTGGTCCCGACTTAAAAACCAGCTAATGGCATTAGAAGAATTTGAGAGTACCAAGGCACTCTGTCCACCATGAGCTCTTGCCATCAAAGGATGCCAATAGGAATCAAGCAGCAGTTTTATATGTCCAGCTCTTGGCTTGGATGTTTTTAAAGAGCTGTTGGAAATATTGCTATTCACAGAGACTGATACTGTGACTGAATGTTAATTTAGGATTTTCACTGTAGAGTTGTAGTTATTACCACCAGCTTTGGGCTCTCAGCTTGCCAGCCTGTATAAAGACCAAAAGTCCCTTCCAAACCCATCAGTGGATACTGGTCCACAGCAGGAAAGCTCTCATATTCCAGCAGGTTAATCCTATTTGTCTGCCCAGCATTTCCTGGGAAACTGCAGGATGAGGAAGGCAACAATTTTTTTTAAGAGCTTGTAGAGACATTTCTATTTAAAACATGAATGTGTCTGTGATGAAGGGGATTTGGAATATATGGAAGAAAATGAGGTACCACGAGGGAAGGAGAGGGACCATTTCTTGGGACATAGAGTGTGTGCAAAGACATAGGGTTCTCCCTTTTCACTGGTTTCTCTCAGCTTATCCCATGAAGAAGACACCTGGGGGTCAGTCTGCAAGGTGCGACGGTTCCTGAGCTTTCCGCCTTAGCATGCGCACAGCCGATAGCCAGATATGCCAACCTGGGCTGCAGACATGGCTGCGTGCTGCTCCCTTGGAGCCCCAATAAGCTAGAAAAGTTGAGAATAAGATGCTTCCTTTGGAGGGTTTGGGTACATTACCGGATATCGGTGTCTTTATTCACCAAGCCTGATATGATATCAAGCATGGCTGTAGTAACAAAAGACTGCTATATAAGCAGTGATTTATTCACATTATCAACTCCTTCTAAAAATAAATCAAACACAGATTGAGCTCCACAGAGTCAATCACCTGTATGTTTTCTAGTCATGACTGGTACGTAGGTGGGTGTCAGCCTTGCACAGCTAGTACTGCTGGGAGAGGCAGCGTGGCCCCACACCCTTGCCTTTCATCACAGACGTAGCTTCGCTCCTCTCTCAAGGCTGAAGACCAGATGTGATGTGAAGAGATGGCATTGGCAGATGCTGCATTTACCAGAAGGCTCACTGGTTGACTGGGATCCTGGAATACATTTGCAGCGCCAGTATCCTCTTATTTGCCAAGTAAGTGATATGGGATCAGCCAGGAGATCAAACGCAAAAGCCCAGGGTGTCACTTTTTACTCAGCCATTTTTTATTTTTTAAGTCTGATCCAAGCTCCACTGATCTGAGCAAGCTCTGTTTCAGACCCGTTTATGGCCGCACTGTTTCCCCAGGAGCACAGTGAAGTTGTGCTGTAGCCACAGAGGAGAGATTGCTGGAGCATCCTACTTTCTCCATGCCCAACTGCTGAGGCGACCTGTGCCACAGAAGTAGTACATAGGTGAGGAGAGAGATTTTTGGACCTGAGGTACAGATCAGGGCATCTTTCATGGCACTTCCAGCCAAAATTGCAAAAATTCAAAGCAAAAATTCCTGTTTGGCCTGGAGACATGAGCGGGAACTCCAGCCCGTGGAGGGCAGCACGATTAATCCCTGATGGTAACAAACCACTCCTTGCAGCAGTTGACTCTTGGTATGCAAGGGAGGGGGAAGCTTTTGCTGCACAAACTCCTCCACCACACTGGAGGACAAAACATCTTCACTGCCAGGTGGGAGGAGGCAGGAATGGCAGCTCCGTGCCTGAGTGTGCACCCAGGCTCGTAACCCTTTCTGAGGTGAAACCACCAGCCCTTTCCACAAGCGGCATGGTGGAGATTTCACTTCCAGACCTTTCTGCGACATGCCTGACAAAGTCTGCCAAGATAAAGATTTATTTTGAGACAGCGGAATCCAACTTCCCCACCCAAGTTTCTGTTTACACTATACACATCTTGCGCAAAAATCTGTTTGCTTACACTGACTGCACAGACCTGTTATGCGCGTAGGTAGGGAAGGCTTTAGAAGAGTACTTGCTATGGAGATCTCCTATCACCTGGCTGGCCTGAGCCTGCCAGCAAACCTGATAAGACACAAATAAGGAATGATTTATTCAGGTCACCAAAATCTAAAGTGCCATGCACTTACACTCCATAAACCACTTCCAGTATTTTCCATTCACTGTGATGGATGAAACAGTGCCCAATAGCTGGCTCCAAATTCAAGAAACGTGGAGGAATTGCTACCTTCAAATCTGTCTAAAATGACTTTTTCTCATCACTTAAATGCTCTCAGATAGCTTTGTTTCCTAGGCAGTGTTGATATGATTAGTTGAAGTTGCTTGGGGTGAGCATTTTGATAAATATAAGGGTAGTATACCAACCAGCTAGCCTAACTTAGATGTTGTGACCCCATTTGACAGCGGCAGCCAGACAGATTTATGCCTACAGCAAAGGCAGGAATGGGGCAGAAGAGATACAAATAATCTTCTTGCTGATTAAAAGGAAGGCTGGACTTGGAGCTGCTTTTCCATGACTGTGGGCACATAGGAAAACAGCACCTTTGTCTTCTGCTGTGACAAGCCAGGACTGAGGAGGTGAAGGGGAAAGGGAGAGGGGAACTGGTTAACTCTGAGAAACAAAATCCGCTCAGGTTTTAATTAAGTTGTCAGTACAAAAGAGGCAAGTTATGTGGCAGCTGGTGCTTTTCCAAAATTGCATCCTTTGGTGGCTTTTGGTGTCTGAGAAGGACAGAGCTGTGTGGGGTCAGTGACACTTGAGAAGTCACACCATGAAAAGGCAAAAGTCCTAGAGACGGCAGCACACACCGGGTAGGGGTGTACACAGCATCCCCTCACGTCTACAGCTGCCTTGTAGGGCTCAAGAGCTTGTGAGACTGATCACCTAGAGCCAGAAGAGATAGACCAAAGGCTTTCCAGGGGCTCCCAGCAGCATCTGGTTAAGGGAGATCCATGTTCCTGCTCTGTGCTTAACTCTGAAGGGTTGCYACTGTGTCTCATAATTGCACAATTTATCTCCTGTAGTGAGAGTCTTACGCTCAGAGGTCTTTGGCAAGGTGTCAGACCAGTGAAGTGTTTCTTTCTAAATGTCAGCTAGCTACTGCATGGGATGGGGAGTGAAAAGTAGCCAGCGATGAGCTGGAGCAGGGCAGACAAGCTTGTGGTTTCAAACAAAACAGTCCCGTCAGTTGTTCCTTTCCAGGCCCAAGCACAGAACCAGAGTAGAAATTTATGCATGTTTTTGCAGGGATGGATTTTTTTGTTGCACTGGGGTGACATCTTCCAGGACTGCTCTGGGCCTTCAATGGGTGCAATAAAACAAGATTTAACTTCCCATGCTCTCGGTGTGTCACTGGCCAGGGCTGTGTGACCAAGTGTTGCTCAAGGAGTTACTCACCAGGAGTGCGTATGGGAGAGAGTCCCAGAACAGCAGGAACAAGCCACTTTCCCCCTTGAGGAAATACAGTTTGTATTTCCGCAGGGCTTTATAATGACAAAGCTGTCATTTGCAGAAGCGGCTTAGCTACACTGGCAAACTAATTAGTATTTGGGGGTTGTGCAGCTGGGCCGGCGAGCCAAGCTGTGCTTCTAACACTGGGCATTTACAGTAATGCCACGGAGATCTCTCTAGCACAGGTTTGCTGAAGGAAAATTGCAGCAAATCTCCTCTACTCCTTGACATATATACATTTTCCATGTGCAAAATACCGTGGGTTGTGTGATGGCTACCGGTAGCTGTGAGAGAGCTCCGGCAGGTTGTGTTATCCTTCACTGGTCTCCAGCAGGGTGATGGCGCACAGAGGAGGATGGGGAAGCGGTTCCCGTGTGTAAAGCACTCTGGGAATGAATGTTGAATTATTCAAGCGATGCAAAGAGTGGAAAGCTAGAGATATCTCCATAAGGGGGATGCTGGTCCCTGTTGCCTATGTGCTGTTCTGCCCCATATACTGGGTCTGCAAAATGCTGGTGAAGTTGAACTAGAGGAATGTGTTTTATGCCTGGATTTTACTATGTGTAACAACCAGAAGGCCAGCAGCAAGTGTTGGATCCTGACCTGTCAGCATCTAACACAGGCTAACAAATAGCTCCCTGAAGGGGTGCTAATACTAAGTACTCATCTTCTAGCAAAGCGGGCATCAAAAAGAGGTCAAACTCTACCATAGTGTGACTACATAACAGCTGGCGGGGGGGAGGCAGGGGGAAAGAATAGTGATTTTTTGCCAATGTTCATGAATAGTTGAGTCATGCTTTTTGTTTAAAACCCACCTTAAAAAAAAAAAAAAGATCAGGAAATGAAGCATTCCGTTGATATTAAAATATTCTCTTGTAACATCCTGAGAATGAAAAGTTTCTATCTTCTGTTTCAAAATAACCTCTGCAAAGAATCTGCATATTTAAAAACAAATAAAAGTTGTCAAGGAACAATTTGATTTTTATCAACATGAGGCGTTTAGGTTTGACCTCAACAATATGCCACTTGGCTAGCTCAGATGATTTTCTGTCATTCATCCATGAATGAAATTTTCTTGAAATTGTGGATTTTCAATTAAATTACCTGTGCCTGACTTGATTTGTAATGACACACAAAAATTCCCACCACTATTCTGGCTCAGTACGGTGAGAAGACGTTGCATTTTTGAATGGATTTGTCAAACAGTTTATTTCCTGAAGGTGTTAAGAACTTCGTTATATTAGTCCGTTGAATTGATGTGGTTTCATCTTTGTCTGTTAATTGTGTAACTGGCAAGGGTCCAAGGACATTCTTCAAATTTTGAGTGCACAATACAGAAAAGGTTTACCGTGAAAAGAAAAAAAGTTCTTTCTTTTCCTTCTTTCTCAAATGCAAGAAGACAATGAAGACAATCAATCACAATGGATTGATCTCGGGATATTTTATTTCAGTTCATAAAATGTAGACAAAAGACTAAAGTCTGCTCTCCTTTATGACCGTATAATCACATTGGAACCACTCCTACCCCTAGGGCATAGCGCAGAAGAACCTGTCCTTCTATATTCTTGCCGGGGAAATGTAATTTTACATTTTACTCGCATTGCACGTCACTGGATATTGTGACTTAGCAGAAGAAGTAAGAGTTACCCCAGCGTGTATGGAGATACCTTTCCCGGGGACAGGGTGTAGATGGGAAAGAGGAGGAAGTGAAAGGCAGGAGGAGAAATCCAGGCTGGAGATAAGACCTTCAGCACCCAATCCCTTCAAGTAGCTTAACCTATCGTTTACCTCAACTGAGCTGGCCACATGCATAGCCAGCAGCAAACACAACGTATTTAAACTCTGTTTAACTTCCTCTAGCTTGACTGAGGGGTGGCAAGTCATTTAAGTCTCCATAGCTTAAGTGCCCATAAATTACTTACGGGTCTGAGACCAATATGCTCTGACTCATTTGTAGAGCAGTGGCACGTTGATAAGGCTGTGATCGGCTGCACCCATGCTACTTCCTCGTAATTATTTAAATTAACTATCCCAGATGGTGTCACGAGGCAAAGCAAATTCTCCAAAGCTGGGCTTGGTGGCACCAACCTGGTTAGATCCCCACGCACAGGTGGGGTGGCTCTGAGGCGGCCAACTGCCCACCCCACCTGGAAGGCTGCGAGAGAGAAAATACTGACGCCTACATTGGATTTAACTGGTGGTTAAGACAGAAAAGAATGAGCCTGGTCCAAGTTGCAGTGAACTCGGTGAAAGCATTTTCTGTTCATTTCGACACGCCTTTGCCTCAAGCCCTAAATTATATCTGTAGTCCCCAGAGCTGTTCTGTCAGAATAAGTATATGTATAATATATTTTTATCATCAGTGCCCGTAGGAAAATGAGCATTCATAGGAAGATGTAAATAGCAAGAATTAAAATAGAGTATCTAGTGTATGTTTACACACTGGGAAAAGGCCACGGGAGTTCTGGTTTCTCACCTTGCCATCATGTGCTATAAAAGCAGGTATGATTAGGAGTTTGGAGACACTGCACTGCACTGTGAAAACAATACTTATTTTTTTTTTCAAATTCTAAATATATGTTTAGCCTAAGATCAATTAAAAAAAAAAAATCTGGTGAAGTGAGTGTTTATTTTGGAGGTCCAAAAAGCATTCTAATATAAACAATACTCATTTTATAGGCTTTCCTATGAAAAGCTAAATAATCCCCGTCCCTCCTCCACTTAAAAAACAATAAAAGAAGAGGACTTATGTTTACAAAGAGTGAATTGACTCAGCATTAACAGCACTGGTGTTCAACCCATCGACATCGCAACTTTTAAATTACCCAGCCTATAAATGGAGAATCTGCTTTGGGGATTTGGCGTAGCTTTTTGGGTTTAGAGGCTGTGTTTTTGTTTAGACTAGCGACTGCATCCCCACTAGTAAAGTCAATGTGCTCGGGACCGTTCTCTGGCACGGAGGCCAGCTGGCGAGCAATCGCCTGCATGCTGCGGCTGTGCTGTTACATTCCCTTTCTCACTCTCCAAAACAGGGTGGCTTTTGGGATGCGATTCCTGAATTGTAGCCGGGAATTTTTGCAAGAGTGCTGGTCAGCCCCTAAAGCCCAAGCTCATGTTAGAGCCACGCAAGCTCCCGCACCCAGGATTGCTCCCGGGTGCTGTCGAATTTACGGGTATAGGCAAAGCCTGAAAGCCCGAGCAGCCCGGGGTGAATAAAGCCTTTTGTTATCGAGCATGATCCACTTGTCAGCCCTTGAGCTCCTGTTAATGCATTTGGATAGGCCAGACTTAAACCAAATCTGAAGGCACTTGGCAAACAGCAATTAATTGAATGGCCCCAGCTACCCATCCCCGGCTCCAAATGGGAAACCGGAGACAGGGCAGAGAGTTGAGACCACAGTCTGAGGCTCCTGCCTTTTGACTTAGCTTTCTGGGACTCGGTAAATATTTACACAACCCCTCAAAAAACCCAGGCCTGCGCTGTCTCTCAGACACCACATCAAATCCCTTTGAAAAGTGGTGTGGCCTTGGGCAGCTCCTTACGGATCGCTCCGGAGCCTCAGGAAGGGCCCATCGGCGAGGCTTCATGTGCTGGGGTTTTTGCTTTTTCAGAAAACCGCATGTGTTTTGGCACGTGTGCTTCTCACTATAGATGTAAATCTACTAGAACTACTGATGTGTTTTGTTTTGTTTTGTTTTTTAATTCTTAAATAATGATGTCATTTAAACAACAGTGCCTCAGTTTTCTGCAAACATCCTCAATTAAAAAAAAAACAAAAACAAAACTACAGTGCCTTTTTTTCCCCACAAAACAATTGCACTGTGGGAGGAAAATGTTCCACTTTTCAGCTTTCAAAAGCTTGTTGGCTTGTTTAAATCACTGCTCCGGGTCCTGCTCCCCACCAGCCGGTCGAGGCAGAGCAGCACTCCAGGTCTCTGCCCAGCTTAGCATCCCGTGGGACCTCTTTGAGATTGAAAGCTTGCCTTAACTAGCCTTCCTTGGCAGCAACATGGAAAATAGCCATAATCCATCCAAACAAATGCCATTTATGCCTCAACTTCAGCAGTTTTCCCAGAACTTATGAGCTATTCTTGCTTGCCATTTTCTGCATCACCGATCCAACCTTGATCCTTAAGAAATGACGCCCATTGGGGAAGGAAGGGAAAGGAAGCAATTCCTCTTCCTCCCTGTCCTGCCTGCTCCCTCCTTTGCCCGTTGCTTTTTTGTTCAGCTGGTTTTAGTTATGAATGCGTTGTGTATTGTATATGTGGTTATCAAGGTCAGCCTAAGGGAATAAGCTGACTCACTGCCATTGTAACGGCTGCAAACTGTAATTCAAATAAAGCCAGAATGCTGCTGCTAATTCAATACACAGGGACTCAATGTCCACAGGTCGATGCTCTGCCCTTTTGGAAATTTCGCTGTGAAACTTCTCGCTATGCAAATCCCACAGCAGAAATTGCAGCTGTTTCTGTTCTGAAGGCTCTGAGGTGATGGGACGTTTTGCGATGAGGAGAGAAAAGCATAGAAATTAAGTTGAGAGAAATGCAGAAAACTTTCTGACTTTTTTTCTTTCCTTTTGTGTGTATGTGTGTGTGTCTACAGGCTGCAAACTGCTCTCCTTGGCTTAAATGAACATCAAAGCACCTCTCTCTGCTGGAATGTATATCCCAGGATGATCTAATCCTTTGCAAACTAACTTTCTGGAAAATAAAACAAAACAAAACAAAACTATTCTTTCCACTATCTGGTTCCTTTAATTTCTGTCTTGCTCCCACACAGAAAACTTGAATTTGAATGTTGATATTACTCATCTCTAAATCTTCTGGAATGTGGAAGTGAAAAGATCAGTTTTCACTGAACCCTTGGTGGGAGAGATTAGCCGCAGGTCACAGAGAGTTGAAAGAGATTTGGAACCACTGTTAAAAGGTGAAAGAAAACATCCAGCTTTGCCTTTTTTAAGCCCACCTGGGGAAAACGAAACTTCTTCCCTCATTGACGGAGGTCTCGGAATGGATGTGTTCAGCCTAAGTCCTTGGTGCTAACTGGCCGGTGTTCCCCAAAAGCCCAACAACGTTTCCTTTTTGCCTTACTTTGGACCCTACATTGTATTTTGGCAGCCGAGGCGGCAGAACCTGGACGAGAAAGATGGTTGCCGTAAGGAAAAGGAACGTGAAAATGTTTACGTTCGTCTTTTTGCTCATCACGATAACATCATTTGTGCTCAACTACAAGCACCAGGTGACCATCACCACCTGGGACATTAAGCAACTCATCATACAGTTTTCCGAGCAATTCAGGAAACTCATCAAATACCCCAGAAGACCGTGCAGCTGTACCACGTGTGTTTCGGAGCAAGGACGTTCCCTCTGGTTTGATCAGAGATTTAATCAAACTATGCAACCTTTCCTGACCTCACGGGATGCCTTGATCCCAGAAGACAGCTACAGATGGTGGCTGGTAAGTGTGTGAGCACCGGCCTGCCCCCAGCACAGTGCTCACAGGGCTCTGGGAGATGGTTTCCCCTCAAAAAAAGTCACAGTCTCAGTTGAGAAAGAAGGCAGAGGTGGAGGATAGTGGGCATTCTTGCTACTGTTGAGCTTACGAGCAATTGAGGCCCATGAAAAAGTCCCAAAAGCCCAGAAAAGTTCCTGGGAGAGCAAGGAGGCAAATCAGGAATTTGCAAATGTCAATGTAGTCTTTTTTTTTTCCCTTCTGCTTAAGAGATTAAAATTTGAAACCCTGCTTATTTCACTTCCAAAGGTACAAAGGACTTGTGCCGTCCAACCAGCTAAGAAAGAAAATTTGTTGTGAAGCGTGTCATTCACCTGGGGCTCTCCCTGCTACAAGATACTTAAATAATTAGGAGGATTAAACCCAGAACGATCACCTCCATGTGTATAAGCACGGTCCCCGTTCTGGCTGGTGCTGTAAAGCAGGTCTGTAGCGTGCACGAGCTGTGTATTGCAAGAGCAGGTCGCTGAGGACCGGTGGCTTCTGGGTGTCCTCTGAGCAGGGCGGTCTAAAGAGGCTCATCCACACATCGTGACACTTAGTGGGTGTCTTCTTCAAAAAGTGCGGGAGGGAAGAAGGGGCATGCTGGCATTTTGCCTAATTAAAGCCCTGGAGCTGCAGCATCCGGGTAAAATCGCAGTTTCATTGTGAGTTGCCTTGCTCCGTTTCAGAAAACATCTGGTCTCCGCATGCCCTTTGTACAAACACCGACCTGCCCGCGACCCGTTCCCCTTCGGCACACACAACCCTCGGGGTGAATTTGGGGGCTTCTTCACTTCCCTGCTGCCCTGGGGAGGCCCCTCCGACAGACACGCACTTTCAGAGTGGGAGGATTCAGGTTTCGGAGGAGGCATCAAGCACTGGGGGAATATTTGCTCCCACCAGCGAAAAAGAACCGCCAGTTGACTCCACTCTCAGTGCTTGTAGCATCCCTGATATCCTCGTTTTACAACAAAACCCACCTTTTTTTGCTATTAGTCTCACATATTCCAGCTGTTGGATTCTTTCAACTTCCCATTGGCCGTGACTCTTATTTCCAGTTGCTTGTGTTTGTTTGTTTGTTTTAACTCTTGCAGCCCCCAGATGCTTCTCCTTGGTCTCTGATAAGGGAGGTTTCCCCTGAGGGCTTGTCCCACGGGGCGAAGCGAAGCTGAAGTCTGCAAACTTCAGCCCTCTGACCAAATTTTGATTTAAACTAATGGTTCAAAAGTGTTCCCTCAAAAAGAAAAAAAAAGAAAAGAAAAAAAAAGAAACCACCCTTGGGACTTTCAATAGGGAAGTCTGAATTTCAGATTCTCCTGCTTGTGGTGAAACTGAAAAAAAACAAAAATAGTTCACTTCCGATGAACCCGAAACAGGGGTTTTTTTGGGTGGTAGGGTAGTTTCTTTTTCAGCTAAGCGAAAAAGTAGAGATTTCCAGGACAGCTGCAAGATTATCTTTTTTTTTTTTTTTTTAAATAAAAGCTGTTAATTACTTCTCAGGGATGTCTAACCCTATTTTTAGTGTTTTCATTCATTTTTTAAATCCAGGTCAAATTCAAAGGGAATACACTATTTCAGGAAAAAAAAAACACAAAAAAATCAAAGCAGTTTTTTCCTAAGGTGGTGCAAATATATCTTCTAAGATTTCTACACTTTCTCCATCTTTTTTTTTTTCCAGCCAGAATTCATCTTCATCCAAAACGTGTGAAATAGTTCAGTGTCCCCCAAAACTGCACTGTTTATGGGAAATTAGCTACTCACCAGAAATACTTGCCCTGTTCTGCTGTAAATGGAAAAGGTGCCCTTTCTCTTCTGAAAGATGATTCTGGGTAAATCAAGGCATGAGGTAGCCTCAACTCCTCCTTGTAACTTTATTCCAGTTAAATGCATGTGGCTCTGGGTAACCTTAAAGACAGCCACTGCACTTTCTACAGTAAATAACTCTCAGGTGCATCCTCACTGCACTCCCTTTTTGCTCTGCAGGGGCTTGTTCATTTTTATTCTCATCTTAGGAGGTCCTGAGATTTTTGTTAGTCGTAACAAAAAGTTTTGTCATGGCCATATTTTACTGTCATTTGTTTTACCAGCTCAATAATTTCTGACTTTTGGGCTGTCTTTGTGCTTAGAAGATTCGTCCCTGAGGGGATCTGAGGTTGCTAGATGTTGCTTAAACTTTGTTTCAGGGTAAAAAGGATTGCACGGTAGCTCACAGGAGCTGACTTAAAGCAGCCTGGTGGTTTCGTTATGAGACTCCTGCGACTGCAGCGGAGCTATTTATTGTAGCGCTCCGACTTTCATATCGAGGAGACCCACGTGATATGTTTGGACTGAATACAGACAGAGCCCCTGCCAGGGCGCTGCCGCTTCGGCAACCTGATTCTGCCCTCAGCGCTCATTGACCTTTTTCCTGTATGTGGGAATAAGGCTTATGCAAGGATTATACCCAAATAATCCTGGAGCATTCGTCCCTCCCCTTCTAGGAAAGCAATGAACAACTTCAGAAGCCAACAGCAGGTCTTTGAGATGAAATGTTTCTTGAGTCTAAAGGGTGGCACGGGCTCACCCGCTTGCAACCAACCTTTCACGTCACTGGCAGGTGACTTCATAGGATGTTTGGAGAATATATGGTCTTTAAGCCCTTCCGGTGTGGTAGGATGTGGCTTTTAGTGTGGAAAAGTGGAGAAAACAGTGTGGTGTGTAGCTGAGTGAGTGGTCCCACGTGTGCGGGGGACATGGAGAAGGGAGGAGAAGGCTCAGCCCCTACCGGCCATAAATTAGCTTTTTCGGAAGCGATGCTGCAGCACTTTGCCTCCAAACGGTAGGTATGCTGCAGATGGGTAAAGCTTGACCTGGCTGTGTCTTTGTTCTCCGAAACAAAGGGGGCTGTTGTTATGGCTGTTACTTACTTCTCCTCTGCTTAAATCTGCCCAGCTGATAAACTAGCCCTTTATTACTTTACTGAGGTAACACATAATGGCCCAGATTCACCTCCTAGTTACACCCTGTAGTTGCTCTGTGCTTTTTGTGCATTCCTCCTCTCAGAGATGATCTGGGCAGTTATAATACTGTAGACCATACTGAGCTAGCTTGCTTTCCTCTTCCCTTCCCTTCCCTTCCCTTCTCTTCCCCTTCTCTTCCCTTCTCTTCCCTTCTTTTTTTTCTTCTTTCTCCTCTTTCTTTCTCCTTCTCTTCCTTCCTCTCTTCCTTTCTTTCTTCTCTCTCTTTTTCTCCTTCCTTCCTTCCCTCCTTCCTTTCTTCCTTTCTCCTTTTCTTCTTTCTTCCTTTCTCTTTTCATTCTTTCTCTCTCTTCCTCTCTTCCTTTTCTTCTTTCTCTTTCTCTCTTTCTCTCTTTCTCTTTCTCCTTCCCTCCTTCCCTCCTTCATTTATCCTCTCCCTCTCCCTCTCCTCTCCTCTCCTCTCCTCTCCTCTCCTCTCCTCTCCTCTCCTCTCCTCTCCTCTCCTCTCCCCCTCCTTCTCCTTCTTCTTCTCCCTCTCCTTCTCTCTCTCTCTCTTCATTACCTGTGTCTCTCTTTCTGTCTCTCTTTTTGCATCTCATATTCAAGGACTGTGTGAGTCTCAGTGTTCTGGAAGTTGGCACATCATGGGATGTGATGTGATTCTTTTCTGTTTGTATTTTCTCTCCCACCTCCCCAGGCTGACTCACCTGCAGTTTTTTTCGTTGTTGTTCTATGACACAAATGCTGTGGACACGTCCACTAAATTCGGTAACCTGAATATAAGGAAACAGTACAAGAACTGCATGTTATAACTCTGCATAGCATTTATTTATAATTTTCTTGGTTTATTCTGACATTTTTTGCTTTTTCTTTGGTGGTCAGAAAGTATGAAAAATAAGAGATCAGAGTCTGCTGTTCTAATTCCAAAATACCTCCATTGAAGTTGATGGATTAAAACTGCGCTAAGTAAAATCAGACTCAGAGTTTCCTAGCAATCTTATCTGTAGCACATTGTTCATAAACTACCACATCATAACAATTTTTATCTTGAGTCTTGTGATACTTGAGCTTGAGGGTTTGGCTTTTCTTTTTTTTTCTTTTTTTTTTTTTTTAGAGAAAAAGCTCAGCTCTTGGGGTCATATGATTAGCTGAGAATCTCTCATGCTGTATCTAAAAGAAAATGTTAGTTTTCAGTCCTTATGGTCCTGTAGTCCTCTTAGTCCTTAGATAGTCCTCATGGTTGCAGGGAAGAATATAATATATAGCTTAAAGATTTGATAACCAGATAGCAAATAAAATGGCATCCCCAACGCAGGCATTGGGGACATCATGGAAGGTGCACTTACTTTTAAGACACTGGCATGGCCACTTGGGACCTGAGTCATTCCTTTTGAATGCTTGTTGTAGATATTTTGCCCAAATACTTTGATTGCAAGAAATCTTATTTAGCACTGGGATGGTCTCTATGATTCTTGAGGGAAAAACCATGGTTTTCTTCCCAATACCTTGGAGGGAGCGTTTGCTGCGGGAAGGTAGTTCCAAGAGAGCCCAAATGAGGTCCCAGTCCCTAGCCCGAATGCCAGCTGCAAACCCATGTGCGCTGGGGGTCAATACTGCTTGGGCGCAAGCCCACYGCTTGGACAAGCCTTGGACATGCTGAGAGAGAACGCCTGAACCTGTGCTACCCTTTAGCAAAGCCTACCGCCTTCGGCACGAGCGGGTGGCTTTGGAGGTGGTCCGAGCCCAGGCTGCCCCCRAGCACTCTGCCAAGCTGAGAGCATCCTGCAGCTGGAAATACGGGCAGGCAGAGCTGGCAGGGCACTGGCTCTGCTCCTCGCAGCAGCGTGGAGTTGGTCTGTGTCACCCATATAAGCGGGAATGGGAACCAGCAACGACCAGAGCTACGATTTACAAATCATACCATTTGGCCTTTGCATATTATTGCATGTTATTTGCATAATATATGCACATTGTGTTCATGTTTGAGAATGTGTGTTATTTAACAGGCACAAATCATAAAACAAAGCCAACCCAAACACCTGAAAGCCCCTATATTCTTCACCTTAATCTCTCTGATTTAGAGTAATTGCAGGCTGTTAAATATCACAATAATAATGCCATCCTTTCCAGGCTGAGGAGGCATTCTTAAAATTGATGGTCTCCCTCTAACCTCTCCTTCAGCCTGCAAAACGGAGATTACCTGGGTTTGCACTGCCAGACTGTTGCTAGGATTAATCTTTGCACAATGTTTTCTAGCTGGGAAGGGCTGCGCAAGTGCTAATTCCTCAGAGCTGTTCCCCTGATGCAATTAGTCGCTGTGCACTTATTCTCTCTTTATCTTTTAAAACCACTAAGACAAAAAACAACAAAAAAAAAGGAAAGTCATGAAAAAACAGTACCGATGCATCCGCTTCCGCCAGGTTTTTATATTTAGTCTGCAAGCTTCTCGAGGCTGCATGGGCCGTGTTGCAGAAGAGCATCCCAGCGGCACCGGCTGCTGTTCAGGGCCCACCCTGGTGCCCACGCCGGCACTTGCCAGTCACCAAGCAGGATGATGTCCAGATGCTAGCAATTGGGAATTTCAGGGGCATATTTAATATAATGCCAAACTTGTCCAGTCGATGCTGGATAGCTTTCCTTCACAGTTTCCTAACCGTTAGCTGCTTCCTCGCCACTCCAAGCAATTAATTTTGGGCAGTGTTGGCTGAATTTATATAATCTGCATCCTCCCCTTGTGATACTCATTAGACAAGTGTGGGGTATGGTTTCTTGGTGATCACTGGTGATGTGACGATACTGGAAAGCGTTCCAAGGAGTTTATAAAAGCAACAAATCATGAGGTACTTGGTCATCCTTAACGTATGTGTATGCACAGTGGTATGAGAATGAACAGCAAGCTTTTCCTCAGAAATCTGTTCATGCATAAGGAAAGGAAGTGAATAAACGCTGAGCTTTTTTTTTTTCTTTTTTAATAASAAGATGTAAAAATAGCTGTTAATAGCAGTGAAGTTAAAGAGAAGAAAAGCGGAAAACCAGCTGTGCCTCTCGTAGAGCTCTGGGTGTGAAGTGGGGTGTTTGAGACATTTGTAGGGTTGGGAGGACAGGATAGTTTATCTTGCCTGGGAGGAAGATTAGGAAACTCCCGCTGGTCTGGACTCCCAATTTTTTTATTTATTTTTATTTTTTAACAATGTATTTAAAAGAGTTGGGTGTGAAGCGTGTATATCCCTGGCGCACATCTACAGCAGTTGGAGGCAGGATGCCGTCACCACTTTACTCAAAAAACAGGGGGAAAAATGGTGTGGGAAAGGGAATTGGCTTGTAATTGTAACACTATTAAAATCAACTTTTTTAAAGAAGTCAGTAAACATTGTGCAATAAGGAACTGGCAGCACGCTGGGTCTAAAGTCGTAAAAGTTAGCTGCTTTGGCGTTAGCCGTCTTCTTTGCCAGCTCTGCTGCATTCTGGTGAAATTTCAAAACCTAATCAGGTTTCATTGAAGATAAAGCTTGGAAAGTGTAGTCCAATCAGATAACCACTGAGGAAATGGAAACAAAGCACTTTTAATAAGTGAGTTGGGATCTGTTTTCTTATTGTATGTACATTTAACACTCAGCACAATAATATCCCCATCCTATTCAAGGTCTTTGAGGGAATTTCTAGCACAAGTAATGATGTCTACTATTCTGCACGACTGAGAGATCTTAGGAAAGTGGTGTCCTGCTTTCTTGCTAGTGGTGGTGTAATAACTCGGTTGCAATAAGGTTACTCTACATTGGTAACAGTATAACAGAGAGAAAATTCAGATCCCAGTTCTGTGTAAATGGAGGTGCCTATCCATGGCAATGTTTCTTACCATTTTAATTCATCAAACAGAAATAGGTAAATAAGTTTCTTTCCCTTAGTGATGCTATTATTCTGATTGAGAAAGCAATTTTACTTAAAAAGAGGTGCTCAGGTGATTAGAACTTCTGAAAATTACCTTCTTCACCTAAATTTTCTCAGGGAAAATCAGTTCAAGAATATGTTTATCTTTTCCAGAACAATTCTGTTCTTTCAAATGTCTTGGGCTATGCTTGGTGCTTTTTCCATAAATAAATACACACACACACACACACACACACACACACACGCACACACGCACACACATATATATGCGTATATATAAGACTATATATACGTATACATGCATACACACATACACACATATATATATATATATATAAAAGACAGTTAAAATCTGTTCAACTTTACAGAGAGGGAGTGTGCATGTGTATATACCTGCATGTGTTCGGATAGCTCAAATTTATTTTTGAAAAAGCTTGGAATTTTCTGCGCTATATGTCTGATCCTACAGCCTGCAACATCTATGAAAGTCTCCATTTATTTTGAAGGCTACAGGATTAGGTCTTCCAACCTTAAATGTTTTTCATATATTCAGAGTAGTTCTGAAAATAAGATAGATTGGATTTATAAAGAATTCACAAGAGTTTAGATATGCAAACATATTTTTGCATTGCACATGCAAACTTAGAAGAAGATAATCTTTTGCACTTAAGTGATTGAGCCCATCGCTGAATATTGACATACCTACACTGTGGAAACTGAGGCACAAAGGCAAAGTATGACAGCCATTGCACCTGTGGTGAAAATTTTGCTCCACTGAACTTCATCTTTCAAGTTGCCCCTAATTTTGGTGGTGCCAGGAGTACTGTGCCTTGCTCCCCAGCCTGCACTCTAATCTCCCAACCTCCTGCTCCCTGAAATAAAATGGGTGGCCAGCCTTTGTGCTAATGTTGACAGTGCTTATCTGTGCATCCTAATTACTTTTTGATATGCATGCAACCATTTGGTTGCTTGACCGGGCTTCTCTACTGCTGTGCCCTCAGAGTGGGTGAAAGGAATGAAATTAAGTAAAGGAGTGACTTGCACTTTTTTAATGTAACTGCCATGGAAGAATGCAGTGATTACTTTTGGTGTGGCCACGACTGACTGCTGTTCTCAGCAGTGCCCAACAGACTCAGAGCGTGGGGTCACCCAAGCTCTGGATCTTGTTTCTAGTGATGTTTGGTGTTAGCTACTGTGGAGGAAGGAAGAACCTACATAATAAAAGCTGTGTAATAACTTGATCCCAGAGAGGCTTTTGTGATTTCTTTTAATATGTGACCATCTTATGGAGGCTGTGCGTAAGTATATAGGTTAGCAAGGATTAGCAGGAAGATTAGATCTTTGTATGCAACATTTCTTTGGCTTCTTTGTTCTCAATCCTTGGCTCCAGTGTTGTCTTGTAACTCTGAACTCCACAGACCTGTTGTTCAATTCAGTGCAAGTATGGTTGCTTTACATAGTTCTGCAAAGAGGCAGCACAGTATTTTGCTAATCAAACAAACAAACAAACAAACAAAAATACAGGGATACATCTGTGAGTGCTTGTGCGTGCGTTTGTGTGAGTGAGAAAGAGAAACAGCAGGGCAAACTAATAAACTGGTGCAGATGAGACAAGTGCATCAGAACCTAAAGCCAAATCCCCTGGGGGTGTTGTTGGGAGTCGTGGGAAAAGGGATTCTTCCTAGCTCCCTCCCTGTCCCTCCTTGCTCTGGGCTTTCAGAACAAGTGCAGAGCTTTTGGGGAGCTATTGCATTAAGAGCCATTCTCCCTTTGGGACCTTCTCCTTGCAAGCAAACAGCACCAAGAAGAATGCCAATGTTGTTTTCGTGAGCTTGCCAGCACTCCTAAACCAAGTAGGAACTCTCAGAGAGCAGAGCCCCAGAAAAGGAGTGTCTAACCATCACCTGCCTCTCCACTCTGCACCTTCCAAATCCAACCATTGTTTCTACCATGCACCACAGAGCTACTACAAAAGAGTTTCCCTCCATGGCAACAGACACAATGACCTAGGTCCGGGGTGGTTTTCTTCATCCTGGATAATTTTTTAGATAGTTGTACTTCTCCAACCCTCAGAGCTAAGTCCCCTCTACTGCAGTTTCCTATCCCACCAGCAGCTGGTTCCTCCACAGTCCAGAATAGCAGCAATGAGATCTCCCACTCCCACTTCTGGCATTCACCAAGTTTTGTGGGAGGAGGGTCCATGGCTGCTTCAGCCTTCTCTGCCCTTCTTCTATGCTCCAACTGTTTCCTGATACTTTTCTGCCCTTTCTATGAGGATAAAAAGAAATCTTACACATGTCCTGTCAGGAGATATCTGGGTGAAGATTGGATTAGGCTTTTAGAAACCAGAGGAACAACTGTTTTGCTAGATTCAAGTGCTCAGGGAGAATCTGTGATCTTTTCCACCACTGTCAGATAGAGAATGAGGAGTTGAGACAGTCTGAGGAAAAAGAAGGAAAAAAGGAAAAAAAACATATTAAAAGTTATTGGAAAGGGTCTTCCACTTCTCTTTCTTCACACTGCTATTCCCATCCTGAAGCCTTGTAACACATATCACAGGAGACACAGCGTCTGCAGTTAAATGAGCAAGAATGGTCTTTGAGAAGACAATTGAAGCTACATTTTGCTCACCCAAAAGCTAGCTATTTTGGTAACCTAGAGTGACTTTTCTTCCCAACAGAAATTGCAAGGAGAGAAAAGTCCTAAGAATATCAATGATACTCTCAAGGAATTGTTTGGGATCATTCCTGGGGATGGGGATCCACTGCAGGAACGAGACATTTTCACATGCAGACGATGCGCCGTCGTGGGAAATTCCGGGAACCTTCGGCAATCTCAGTATGGCCACGATATTGACTCCCACGACTTTGTGCTCAGGTAAGTATGTACCACCTCAGCTCCACATGCCTCTGTTGTTTAAGGTTCATCAGTATTTTGGGGGGACAAGTGAGCAAACAAGATTTTAGGGGCTATCTAGTGAAATTTGGTACTTAGGTCCAGTCTAAGCTCCAGGGAGGTAAACATGAGTTAGAAGTGACTTCTAGATGACCAGAACTGAGCAACTGGAAGACTTCCTCAAAAGGAAGGAGGGAACTAGGAGACAGCTGGATGGCTGCAACAACTTTATAAAGGCTAGTACCACCCCTTCGTTGTGAGGCAATGAAGGGTGGGTACTGTGTCCCACTGAAATCACAAGGTGGGGTCCAGGTAGGCAGAGCTAAGCACACAGAGGGCACCCAAGATAGCAGGGCCAAATAAATTTGTCTTTGCAAAGCTGTCAGAGGAACTTTCTTAACCGCGGTGGTCAGTAGCATTTGCCAGATTTCACACCATAGTTGCCAGTACAGCAAAATTCGGGGAGCAATGCAGAACAGGTCAGATGATCTGGAAGAGAAGGACTGCTACTGAAAACACAGTACCTGGGATTGTACTCTCAGAAACAACATGATAAACTTTAGCAGCAACCTGAGCATGGAAGTTAACAGTGAGTCAAAGAAAGATCATCCCTAACTGAATAGTTAAGCCCCATTGTGCCACTAGGCCTCTGGGGTGGCTTTAGATGACACCTGAATGTTCACACTCAAGTAATTTAAGGAGTTTTATTTATTTAACCACCTGTTTTCATGACTGAAGTAACTCCAGGTCTTTCTGCTCAGATTATGTGTGCAAGGTGCCTTCCACCATGCTGTGCTGCCATGCAGATGGTGGGGAAGATACATGGACCCGAGGGCAGGGTGTGAGTCTGTAACTAAGATGCCACCTTTGTTTTTGTCTTCACTAATAGAAAGCAAGCCTTTCACTTTTTACTTCAGGCTGACTAATCTCAAGACAAAAACATAGTAAGCACCATGCCCTTTAGAGTATTTCTACACCTAATGACGCAGATCCCTGAAGCTGACAGAGAAGAGGCTGACTCAATAACAAGTCTGCACAGGCTGGCAGGCTATTAATTACCTTTTAGGGAGTTAGAAGAAACTTGACGAATTCACTTGGGGGAGCACTGCAATATTGCAGCCTGGCATATATCTGCTAAAGAGATTTTACCTCTTCCGTTATCAGTAATTTGGGGAGCATGTTGTCTGGCAATGTGTGATGCTCTTCCTCATCTCATCAGCTATATCCTTCCTTGCACTCCCCACGCTTCTGGTAGGACCTGAGCTAATGTCTTTGCAGGAGACCACTGGATTGCAGAGAAACCCCATTTTGTTCAGAGCCAAACTGAGGGTTTCTCCATGGTGTTGCACGGTATCATGGAGACATACAAAGTCATTCAGAGCCACTTAGCAGATCTCTATCTTCATTATGCTGCACCACAGAAACATGTCATCTCTTTACCTGCGGTGAGCTAAAGTATCAGTGAGGGAATTGCTGATGTTTCCCCAGAGTTGCTTTTAGGAGTGAATACAAGCCTAGAGATGTTTCTGGAGTGCTGGCAGTGTTTGCAGTTCAGATAACTCCCTCTGCTCCCAGTTCCCTGATAGTCCCAACACAAAGTAGCCCTATTTGGCCAACACATTTTGATGGAGCCCTGGTGGGCCCTGTGCAGATCTTCATGCACTGACCCCAGGGTTACTGAAAGACCACACTGCTGGATCTAGCTGACGTAATAGCAGACTGTGGAGCTGATTTAGGATTGACCCCTCATTCCCTCAGTAGATTTATCAAAGTTTGAGGGCATGCTAGAAAGGAAGCCACAAGTAAATAAAAGTGTCAGCACCAGACCATGTGCTTGTTACTGTGGCTTTGATGCCTTTTCACGGAAGGACCATAAGGAATATTTACTGTTTCTCATCACACATGACGTTGTTTATTACTTTGTCCCTAGTCATTGAAATACATCTGTACAGATGGGGTGAGAATGAAACTGCAAGAGATCTAGTTGATGAACTGCAGGGTACTATTTTTCTACCTTCTAGATGCAGCAATTTCAGTATAAAAGAGTCGTGCCCTCGCAAAGTCAGCCTCTATTGACCAGCTTTCCACTTGACTACAAAAGGGACCCAAGGACTTGCTCAGAGAAATACCTTCTTTGCAGACTCTCCCATTCAGTCAGAGGAATCCCACACTAAAGCCTAGTTTTCATTTGCTTTTATCCTCTATGGGTGATGGTCATTTCAGCCTGCTTGAGGACCCTTATACCCTGTCAAGGCAGTAAGGCAAGTCTGCATATAGCACTCTCCTTAGCCATGGGAGTATTTTCCTGCCACCTCAAGCAACGTGTTTCTTCCTACCTAATTTCCCTCCTGCTTTCTCACTCTCTTACCTTTTTTTAATTTTATTTTTTTCCTGACTGTAGAATGAATCGTGCCCCCACTGCTGGCTTTGAATCAGATGTTGGCAGCAAGACCACTCACCACTTTGTTTACCCCGAGAGCTACAAAGAGATGGCAGAAAATGTGAGCATGATCGTGATCCCCTTCAAAACCCTGGACCTGCGCTGGATTGTCACTGCTCTCACAACAGGCACCATCAACTTGTGAGTAACGGTAGCCTGCAAGTGGGCTGGCAGAAGGGGTGGGAGTCCATGCACCTCACACTGCTGCAGAAGAAAAAAGCCCACACTGGGCTAACCCCTGCTTCTGATAAGGGCAAGGAGAGTTTTACAGACCCTCTCAGAGCAGAATTTTGTCCTGAAAATTTGCTTTCTAGGAACAATTTGATGTTAAGGTGCAGTTTTTGAGGTGGGGATCCAGATCCAGCTCTTCTTTGGACCCATACAACAATCTCAAAAAAATGAAAAGGGATGCTTTTGCTGCTGGAGATGGGCAGCTTAACAACCTGCTTCCTGGGCTTTGGGGTAGACTGGCTCATTTTGGGCTTCTCATCATCCTTTCTTTTCTCAGGCACCTTTGGAAATAAAGCAGGTGAAGTCAGTGTGCCTGTACCCAGCAGAAATCCATTTGCGGAGTCAGTAGTTTGGCGGGTTATTTATTCAGGGGCAGTCTTAGACACACAGATTATCCCCCTTGTGACACTCCGAGCAGTGTCTGAGTAGTTCTCCAACATCTATTATCCTATTTTCAGAAGATGACATGGAGGCAGAGAGGGATGCAGGGGTTGCTCACACAAGGCAGTGAAAGCAGAGGCAGAAAAGGGACCACAGCACTTTGACCCTGCTTGACCTCACTTGGGCGAGTTAGTCAGGAGCTTGGTCCRTCTTTCCTGGTGGTAAAACAAGGATGCTGATCTCTCACTTGTCTCCTCAGAAAGCCTCTGAGGGCTTCACACTTGCAGTGTTTCTCTGGCTAGAGCCAGATCTATCTATCAGAGAACTTGCTCTGTGATGAGGTATTATTTTTCTTGCAGGATGCAGTGCTATTAAAAGAGAGGCATTACCCTGAGAATCACTCTTGGGCTGGAGAGCCCCTTCAAAGCTTTTCTCTCTCTTTCTCCCATCAGGCTTAGCCTCTCATCCCTTCTCTTCTGCCTGCTTCAGAGAGTGAAGCCAGCATTGGAGTTATCTGTCTTGTGTGATTTTAATTTCCTGGTTGGAAATTGTCTCTCATTCAGGCAGTCTGGCAACAACCCGTATCAGAGCTTAAACGTACAGGGGGAACAGTGCTTCGGAGATGTTGCTGGATTAGATCTGTGGCTAATTGCCAGCTTGAGGAATGAGTGGCCAAGGGAGACTTTGGGTTAAGTCACAGCAGAGAGGGGGAGGGATGGAAGATGAAGAACTTGTAAGCTGTCACCTCCATGATTTGGGTCCTTTCCAGAGTGCTAGATGCAGAAGGAGCAACTCTGCCTCCATTCTTCCTGGGAAAAGCAGTGTTTCCTCCTTCTGGAACATTGCAAGGGAGGATGGTGGTGACGTGGGAGGGAGTGTACTGGGTCAGTGTGGTTTGCCCCTGAAGAAGGAGGGCAGAGGGACCGTGCCTGCCTGTGTGGCGGAAAAGGCATAAACAGCATTTCTATGTGTCTCATCAAAGTGTTTGCCAAGAATCTCTGGGAGAATGAGTTTTCTTTTTCCCTAAATAAAGAAACCAGGAGGAAAAAAGTGAGGGAAGATGAGGGCACAGTCAAATGACAAATGGAAGGTTGCACTGTGTGTCCTCCATTGGCGTTTTCCTCTTCCTTTTCCCATTCATTACCTGGTTTCTGCGCTTGCCTCAGCTCATCCAGGTGAAAGCCATGAACTTGTGCTGTCCTCCCCACTGGCAGACGGGCGAGCTGCTTGCTGGATCAATATTAAGCTGCTGCAAGCTGTCTTGTGGTAGCATGGCTCATGGCGATTGAAAGACATGTGGAGGAGATATCCTTGCTTCATGTGTCTCTTGTGTACCTTAGCCTCAATTTATCACATTTTACCTGGCAGTAATGTGCCACACTGATATTTATTCTCTATTTCTTCTTTATGAGTGCTTTTGGGATGAAACGCTGTCCTGCTAATACATTTATGGCAGCACTAGAATTAGAAATATGAACAAAATGCATGTTTCTTCTGGACACCCTCTAGCAGATTCTCTCCCTTCCTCTAAGCTGGCTTTTCCTAATCCAGAGAAYGAAATTTTTGACATTTGTACTCTTTATGAGGTTATCTGCTGTTTGTAAAGCCATGACCTCGTGGGACTGCTCAGTAGTGCCCTACTTCCTGCTACACATAAAGAGCAACAGCATGTCAGACGACTGTTTTATTTCAGAGAAAAGTATTTCAAAACATTTCAACTTTTTTTTCCTATATCTCAGGGTCTCAGAAGATTAAAAGCTTGCAAAAATATGACCCTATAGACTGGTGATTAGAGCTGCTTCACATTTTTAAGAAAAAAACTTTTTCAGTGGGACAAATAATGGATTTTTATTCCTTCTTCTTCTCTTTGCAAAAGCACTCTAGATCCTTTTCAAGTCTTAGCATATTAAGATTCTCTTAACTTGCAACAAATGTGTTTTAGTTTCTTTTTAGTGTTTTTATTTTTTTGGCACCAGCGCTTGGTATATCCAGTTGTCTTAAGAAATCCATCTTCAGGCAACGTTTAAAACTCAGAAAAATCAGTCCACTTAGAAAATCAGCTAAAAATATATCACTGACTTTTTTTGCAAGGCTTAYGATTTTTCTTTAGCAGGCTCTATTGATAAAAATGGTTAAGAAGCTCTGCCCTTAAGCCTGGCTCTAAAGCCTAACAGAATCCATGGAAGGCTTCCGGCTGCCTTAAACGGGCTTTGAATCAAGCCCCTTGTTACATCTTTGTCAAATCAGTGAGTTGGGTCTCTTGAGCTACTTTGAGTTTCTACCCCATGTGCAGAGGTTGTCCCTCCATCTGCAGGTTTATTCTGATTGCCAGAGAGCATAATGGGATTCCTTAATCAGCTTCGTTAACAAGGAACGTTGAGCAAGGAGTCAATTATTTGCTGTTGTTTATTAGTTCATAGAACACTGTTTCCTTGTATTACAATGCTTTGAAAACACCATCAGACCGGCAAACATTAGCAGGCCAATAAACCATRTAAAACAGCAGCAGGAATCACCTCGGGCTGCATGTTAAAGAGTTGCAGCCTGGCTCACAAGGGTCACACTTTCAGGGGTGCAAAATTCTTGCATGCAAGCTCCTACATCACCCCCAGTGCCCTGCAGCCCTTCAAGGCTCACTGGTCCCCCTTCCAAGTCACAGAAGTGCCCCAAGCCCATTCCAGCCCTAACAGCCCTTTGGAGGCAACTCGCAGCCGCAGCACCCGCTGCATGGCTTCCTACCCACAGTAGGAAGAGGAGCCTGCAGACGGCCTCCTGCCACCGATGTCACCCTTCCACGTTTCGGTCGCTGTCACTCTTCTGTGCCCAAAGTGCAAAGCTGTTCACTACGTTTTGGGAGTAGTTAGCTTCAGAAGTTGGAGCAAGCAGGTTGCAGCAGGAAAGTTGAGCAAACTCTTAGCCTGACTAGAAGACCGAACTAGTTGCCTACAAGGCAATCACAAGAAGAGAGATCCGCACATGCAGGGAAAACATTTTTGCTTACTAAGATACAGRATATGTATTTATAATTAGGTGGTATCACATGGACTTGGTAAGTAGCTGTTATAAATTATTGTATAAGTATTTAACTGGAATAAATACCAGTATTTTAAGATTTTTGCTGAACTCAAAGCAGGGAAATTGCGTAATTAATAGGCTGTCACATGTTGGAGTAATAAAACCAGAAAATCATAGGCACACAAATCATAACAATACATTTAACATAATTTTAGAGTAATAGATTAAACCAATGAGCATGCATTAAACAAACACAATGACAGATACAATATATAAGGGAATTGCTGTATACATTTGTAAAGGGGAGAAGGGATCAAATAAAATTAAAACCCATCAGAGGCATCTCCCATTTAGTTGATGGGACCTCCCATTTCAGTGTGGCTCTCTAAAACTGAGCATTGTCCCAGGAAAGACCTGAGGAAAGTCTGGGAGCAAAAACCTCCAGGCCCTCATCAGTTGTATATTGAGTCTAGTTGCCTTGGCAGGGAGATTCTGCAAGTCTGCTAGGAAGCACTGTAGCAAAAAAAGCCCCATGTATCTCCACTTGTTCTTCCAAAGATCAGCTTCTGTCTTGCTTAAAGTGCTCCACATCTTTGTCCTTGTTTAAGGGTACAGTAGATGTCCTCTGCAAAGCAGCGGGTGAGGTTGGCAGACTTCGCTAGAGCCCTATCAAGTGACTCATCTGAGACTTTTTCCAGATTATATGAATTCCACCTGCAGCCACCTTCATTGCAGGCTTTGCTTTGTGTGCCACTCCAATGTGGTACTTACCGACTCGTTAACTCCCTGGCTGCTATTCATCCTGGGTTTTATGTGATTGTAATGTTATAGCTCTCCATTTGGTCTTAAGCAGCATGCCAATACTTCTTACGCAGTTGTATGAAGTTCTACAGCTAAGCAACAGCAGGATTTGGGTATTGCTTCTGAAAAAAATAAATAAATAAATACCCCAAGATTAAAATGACTGACATATCATCTGACCAAAGCCACAGTACTCTCTTTGTTGGATTAAAGCTATCTGCAAATGCTGTCTTGAACATTGCACATAATTCTCACTGGTTTTGTACTGTACCTGGCTAGTCATCAGTAAAATATGCCTTGTTTCCTCCACATTGCCTTTTTAGAAAAGACCAGCTGTTTATTTTTAAGGTAATGAGGGGATTCTGCCAGCAAAAAAACAAACACTTTTGTCTTCATAACCACAAGAAGGATATGGGATCACCAAGCCTGCTTCTGCCAGCTTTGCTACCCAAGGTCACGCATGGGAAGCAGGTACAAGGACAGATTTGCTGAGGGCAAACAGAGAGGTCTGTAGGTGGTCCCTTTTTGTCCCCCTTTCCCATTAGCGCTGCCTACCCTAGTGCATGTTCCGTGTCACATCCCGGGGGCTGGATACCCCCATCACCTCTCCCACCTCTCCCAGCCCGGAGCAGGGATTGCAGTTTTCAGGGATGCCCAGAGGAAGGAAACAAGGACAGTGCTGGGTCACCACTGTTTGGGGAGTGTATTAAATCTTAATGATAGAATCCTTCTTATTACCAAAAATTGAGCATAAACATTTAGACTGAACTAATGGAACGCTCTGGTGATTGCCCTTGTGGAGTAAGGACCCGTCTAGAAAGCATGCAGGGTATGTCTGGGGATGTGTTCCAGCAGCAAGGCCAGGTCACCAGTATTTTCGCACTTCAAGCGAACTCAAGGTGGTTTTCACACACCACACATGATCAGCCATGCAATGCCAGTGTGCATTGTGCATGGGACGTGGCGAAGAACAGCCTTTTTGTCTTCAAGATGTGACTCGTGATTTTGACCCAGTCATAAGGTATGACTTGGTAGGAACTGCTGGCAACCTTCTGCTTCCCACAGCGACTGGAGCGAGGAGACGGCTTGCTGGTGCGGAGCCATGGACTGGGAATGCACGAGTTGCACATAACCATAGAAATCATGAACTCTGCTACCACCTACTCTGAAACTCGTGTATCAGCCACAAGTATTGAAAGGGGAAAAGTCTCCCTCTGGTGGGAAAAGGTTTTTCTGCCATGGAATTAAACTGAAAGCCATTCCTGTCTTCAAGTGCAAATAGTAGCCTTGCTGCAACTGTGATGGTCTGAGAATTAGAGTCTTGGGCTCTGTGTAATATTGACTGTATAGTATATTACCAACCAAAGTCATAGTGTCCTACTGTCAATAATTATCTTTATTTTTTTTTAAAAAATGTAATATCTCTCTATAAACTTTGCCTCAATGAAAGCTCAGTTCATTTTATCACTTCATTATTTAATTGGAGCCTCATTTTACAGCAAATTATCTAATGTAGTGCTTTCAAATCATTTGGAAATATCACTCAACATGAAAAATATTCTTGGAAATACTTGAAAATATTAAAATGTTGGACTTTTACTAATCCACATTTTTTTTTGTTTGTTTGTTTTTCTTTTAACAGCACGTATGTTCCAGTTCCAAGGAAAATCAAAGTCAAAAAAGAAAAGGTGAGCAATGCAGGTCTGTTAATTTGCTCTGCTGATCCAGCTGTAGATCTTTTGCCTCTTTGGGAGATTGCAGGAATCCAGGGGAGTCTTTCACATTCATAAAAAAGGCAAACAAAAATACACATTCTTTACAAGTCTTAGCTAAACTAAAAGTTTATTTCCTGGTGTGCCATTCAGGCCATAATTTGGCCACTAAATAGCTGAGGTTGGAAARAAACTGCTGCTGTGACTATGCTATTGTGCAATGGCCGGTGTTAAAGGTTGCACTGCTCCCTCTGGTACTGCTAAGGGAGAGGAAAGACACTCCGTTGGCTAGCAGCAGTTGCCCTCCGCAGCAGTTGCTCTATTTCCACTTGTTGCAGTCATTGGGATGTGATGATATTTTGAGCTGTGGAAAGTTTTTGGAGATATTTTAAAAATAATTGGACTGTCTGAACTCCGAGCATGTTTCTTGCTCCTAGGTTGCTTCTTTACAGTAAGGGGCTAAGTGAGCTCCAAACAAATAAAAAAATGTGTGTTTTCAAGTCAGTGGAGAGCTTGTGATGGTTTCAATGGCTCTTGGAGAAGACCCATAGCCCACAAATGTACTAACTGCCTGCACTGAATTAAACAAGCCTGGAGCTTGGACTCAAGCCAAGTCCATGCCATATTTAATAGTTAGCGCAGGTCCTGGCACGATTTTGTCCCAAGAGCATTGATGCTCTCCCAGGCAATGCCCAAGCACAGTTTGGGAGATAGCACAGGCCTGGGAATATCCCCCATTTTGGATAGGAACAGAATTTGACTATGTGGACACAATCTGTGCCATGCCACTTGCCCCAGGGCTAAAGAAACGCCTCTGGCCCGTTGTATCTCACAGCGTGAATGTGTGGAAGAACTCAAGATCCCAATGTCTCCAGGGCTCTTACAGTCACAGAGCATTAGGATCACGGACACCCTGTAGAAAGGGACAGAGTTTTGCACCAAGCTGCCTTTCCAGCATGTGAAAGGACCATCACTGCTCCATTGCTGTGCACACCTTCTCTAAAGCACTGTTACCCTGGCACAGGCTCCCTGTGTTTTTCCTGACCCATCTGCTTCACCCAGTAGATGCCTACAGAAGAAATGTATGATGTGGTGCATTCAACAAATGGCAGGTAGCTGCCTCACTGCTAAAAACAGAACCCATTTGTAAATATATGCCTGAAAGCTGCATTTACTGATTAAGGCATGTGTCCATCATTCAAGAGGTCAGGCTTTGCCGAGAGCTTCAGATGAGACCTTTCAACTAGTATCAATTTATATCCCCACACTTCAGCTATGGACTTCTATGGGGTGTAAAATAATCACTTGGCTGGTCCCTACCTGTTGTGAGGGACACATTAACCTGTGTGAGACCCCTGTGAGATGCCCTCCAGCATGTTGTTAAACTCGTGTCACCGTTTAGCGGTTAGCACCAGCCTAGGGTATGGCCGGCAGTACGGAGCAACTTCCCAACAAGGGAGACAGTACACTTGTACTTCCTCCCACGCTGTGCAATGCAAAACGCCCCATGAGAAGCGATTACACACAGATACAATATCAGCAATTAACCTCTGACTTTGTAGAAAAGAAAGCCCTGCAGCTAACCAGACAGCACTGCTACGCTGTCACTCTAATTACAAACGCAGCATGGGAGGGCAGAGCCGATGGCAAAGCCTCTCTTTGCCTGATCCAGGGAAGGGGTTTGAAACTCAGGTCTCCCACCGGTTATTGGATTCACTGTTCACTCCACTCTAATCTTAAGTGCTCCGTCCCCATTAGATGGCCCCGTAATTTCCCCAGGAGATAATCAAGCATGATGTATGTCTTGCAGAAAATAAGGCCTAGAAAAAGAGCATGCTTGGGAAAGAGAAGTGCAGCTCACACAACCTGATAGACTTCCTGATAGTTTATACCCGAACCACAGATTCTCCTAGACCTGTACCTACAGAGAGACCAAGATATGGCTGGCACATTGTTCCTACATTGCCACCCAAATCTAGCTTGGCATTTTACACTTCCTTTCTCAGGTCTCAGACTCCCCATAGCCCACCGTTGTTGGAGCAGGATGCTGCAGCCACAGTTCTGGCTGCTGCTTTTCACAGTGGCAGGAGAAAATGAATGCCTATTTTTCTTCACACTTGTGCCACCTCATACCCGTTGATTTCAATAGGAGTCACTCAGGATTTGCGCCAATGCAAGCAGAAGGAGTATCAAGTCCTAAGAAGGAACAGTCATGTGTAACTGCACATGGGAAATGTTTTTGAATGCATTTAACTATGTGATTTTATATTTCCCTTGAACCTGCTCTCAGGGAATAACTACCATCCCTGTCTCCTCACTCTCTTACGCTGGTGTCCTTTAGGGATTAAATGCTACTGTTGTTTGTTGTCCCTCCCCCCCCTCGCAAGGTATTTTACTAATGAGCCCATCTCTCTAATTTTTCCTAGATCCTGATTTATAACCCAGCTTTTATCAAGTACGTCTATGAAAACTGGCTCCAGCATCATGGGAGATACCCCTCCACAGGCCTTCTGTCGCTGGTATTTGCACTCCATGTATGCGATGAGGTAAAGGCTGGCTGGGTTTGGATATATAGATAGCACAGGAGGATGTGTTTCTTGCTGGGATGCCAGGATTGTGCCCAGATCACTCACTCATTCTTTATTTGCCCATCTCCATCTTCTCTGCCATTTGCTTCTTAAGCCAGAATGCAGAGTCCTCAGTAACATGCAGATGTGCTCAGCTATCAGTGATTCAGTTTTTAACGTCAGTAGCACTTCAGATGTATTTCAGAGAAATACAATTAAATGTAAAGGGTAGGATTACATTTGGCATTAAGACATCTAAATACAGATGTCTAGTTAATGGTGTCTATGTCCTCGTTAGGTGTCTATGCATCCATCTAGTCAGTGGAGGCCCAAGTTATATTTTGTCTGACCATTTAAGCACATAGAGCCATTGGTGTTGCCCTGAGCTTGCCATCTGCCCCCAGCTGCCTGGCCAGGAGGGTGTGGGTCTCTTGGTCCTGTGTGACATCTGCCCACTTTGGGTAGATGTCTTCAATACCCCACGGCATCTCAAATGACATTTATATCTGGGCAGTTGAACTGAGCTCATATCAATATAGTCAGTGGAGCTGAGGGACTGATTCAGCAAACCAACCTGTCGGTAACACTTTAGGGGAGCAATATCATTCTCTGGAGAGCACTCAATCCATCTGGATAACTTCCATCTGGGTAACTAACCCTTAAACTTAATCCCACCCGAAGAACATTGATTAACAACTCTCACACAAGCCAGATTTGGAAATGTATATGGTCCATTTTCAAGTTTCTTTCAGTTCCCAAGTTTGGGGGGTTATACAGCAAGTTATGGTAAATCTTTCCACTCCAGGAGTTACCTGAAGAAATTCCCGGGTTCAGGGATGTGAGGTGCTCCTAGGTGATCAGTCTTAGCTAGTTAGCATAAGGCCAGGTCATCTCTACAAAATCCTGCAAGCACAGGCCTGTCAGCACAGGGGATAAAATCATTATGCTGGCAAAATCCCTGGCCTAGACACAGCTCTGCTGACAAAGGAGAACTTTTGTCATCTTGACCTAGGTTGCTTGGAGAGGTGGTGGCACCATGCCAGTAGTAAAACTCAAAATTATGCTGGCAGAAACTGTAACAGTCAAGGCAGACAGGAAGGGCAGCTTGGGTGGAGCCTGGTTTCTGGTGAGCAGGCAGTGAGAAAGAATTTGACTTTACCAAAAATAATTTAAAGCCAGCTTGTATTTAGGTGGGCCCAGGTGTGGATGGATTGGGGCGCCTGTTCTGTGCACTGTGACCCATTCAAACCCAGCCATATCACCACTCCCAGTTTCGGCTTTTATCACCCAAAGAGACAGGCCTAGCCTTCGATGAATGGAGAGCAGGGAGAGGAAAGGCTGTAGGTGTATACCCGCAGAAAGAACATAGTACCCCTCTGCCTCTGGATCTCATGGAAGCAACTGTAAATGTCATGTATTTAAGCACCTGACTGTGGCTCCACATGGATTGGCATTTTGAAAATTAGGAGCAAGAACAAATGTATTTTCACTCTTTGTGGTCATAATCCACTGAAGAGGAGATTGTCATCCTAAGCCCCTGATTTCCTGAGATCAGACATCATGCTTAGGGGACAGGACCATGTGTTCCCCATAATGGTAAAGAGCAGGTCACAGATAGAAATTTCCTCTTCTGCATGGATTCAGGTATGGTGATGGTCTCAGGATGGCTTAGGGTGTAATGTCCCTTGGGCAGGCCTGAGCTCATTATTCTGTGGTTGCATCACCGAGTGCAGTGGAACAGTTTGGCCCACCACCGAGGTCCTGCTGGCTGTAGATAAACTGAGAGTTTCTTCAATGCTTCAGACTGAGACCAAGGCTTTCCAAGCCATAACAGTAATTCTCTCTCACTTCCTAGGTGAATGTGTATGGTTTTGGAGCAGACAGCAGGGGACACTGGCATCACTACTGGGAAAACAACCCTTCAGCGGGGGCTTTCCGGCAAACAGGTGTCCATGATGGGGATTTTGAGTTCAATATAACTTTGACTCTTGCCTCCATTGAAAAAATAAATTTTTTCAAGGGCAGATGACCCTTGCCACGGGGAGAAGTGGGGCTGCAATTTCCAGCATGCAGCAGAACAGAATTTAGTGAAGATGATCTGGAAGCTAGCCAGGTTTAAGTGTCTGAATCTGCGGTGGATTTGGTGTGTCTCACTGCTGCAATGATCACTGCATGGAGCTCGGCCGAAGACCGGGTTCCCGGCTGCACTTGATTTCCTTCTACAGATAGCTGGGACCTACCAATCAGTTCTGGGGATAAATGATATGTGGAATCACTGCTTAGGCTGTACAGCTTAATTCCTGAATTACTGATGAAAAATCTGCCTGTTGCAATTAAGGGAAACCTGGACACAGGAACTGCTATTTGTGTGTCTATTCTTTCCTTGGATAAGGCAGGAAATCCTTGAAGAAAAGTAAAAACAACTTCTGGGATCTGACACCCACCAGGGTAGCTGTGAACATCATAGTAAGGATTACCTCAAAGAAATGAATTCACTTCTGCTGTTGATCTTCTTTTTGAACCATCTCTTCAGTTTCCTCTATTACTTCTGGGTTTATGCTGTATTAAGCAAGAATGTGATGACGTAGCCTGGAGTAGTAACTCTTTCTGCCAACGCCTCAGTCTGCGTTGATAGCATCTAAAAATATGAATCGAATCATCTCTGCTCACATATTATTTAATATTGCTTCCTATACAGCCATAATGAGAGAAGAAAACAATACTGAAAACTCCAGCAAAAAAATGGCCTTTTTAGCTACTTGTTTGTTTGTCTTCTTTGGTTATATATATWTTTTTAATTCTTTTTTTTTTTGGTGGAAAATACTCTGGAATGCTAATTTTTATTTAATCAATCCAGTTTAAGGTTGGGAAGTGGACTTTTTTCTTTCAGTCGTTTACATGTGCCTTTTATAATTGTGCAACAGATGTATTTTTTTTTTTTTAAAGATGACAAACCCTAAATTAAACTTTTTTATAAAAGGGGGAAAAATTAACCAAAGTTTAGCCTCCATGTGGTATATTTTGTAGTCAAAACTAATAATAACAGTTGCTATATTGTACTTGAACAAATGCAAACAAGGCTGATTTTTAAAGGTAGCTTTTACCTTTTTTATGGGAAAATACCCAAAAGTTCCAAGGAAATTTTTCCTCTTATTTTTTTACAAATTTAGAAAGTGGTATCTCTTTACAAGGTCTCTATTTGAAATGAAAGAAGAAATATCATGGGTGGCGATATGAGATAGTAATATAATAGAAATGCTTATCACTGCAGCGGCATCTACAAGGACACTCTCTACGCATGCTGATTCTACAGTGTGAGCCAGATTTCCAAATTATGCACATCTCTGGAGGAATGAGTATATTAATGTCAGTACCTGTAGGCAGTGAGAGGAGGGAAGTGACAATGGAGATTTTATATCCACAGATTTTTGCTGGAATCAATACATTCGATCCTCAAGGATATGTGAATTATGGCTCCAAGAACAAAGTTCAGGCGATGGACAATGGTGAACTGTTTCCTAATATTATGATAATAGGATTCATGGATTATTGACCCATTTCCAGTGAGAGTCTACCTATTCCCAGCCTCAGCGCCATTCGCCAACAGTTGCTTTACCCACGTGGGTATTTCTACAGGACTTAGAGCATATGAAGAACCAAGGATGCCAAACTTCTGTACAAGGAACTGAGCTCTTGTGCTGCACCCACGTAACTCTTCAGTTTAGCGATAGGGAAAGGGCAGGATTCTCCAGCCTTCATGCTGAGACCCGTTCATGATCCTTATGTCAAGAAACCCTTTCCTAGCATGGTGGGTAACAGACCTATTCACTTGCATGTTGCAGGAGGAGAAAATTCAGCAAACTTAGTATCTACTAAAGACCCTTTGTCAAAGAATGACAATTTTCTACCCGAATCATACTTGTTTGTTTGTTTTAAACATTCCCACTGTTGAAATTGTTGTAAATCATTATGTTTCTGGTGAGAAAATAATGAATAGGTTTCAAGCAAAGCAGCTCTATTAAGAGAAAAAAGACTCCATGGAAGACTCCAGCTGGATTTTGGAGATACTTTTTGCATCATGAGCACTTCAAATATTTTAATTTCTTTTCTAATGGAGGGATGTCAGTACTTCAGAAACATTTCATTGCTGTTTCCTTCATTTTCGGAAAGACTTGGAAGAGCATGCGTGGTGGCTTGGTACCCAGGTCCTATTGATTTTTGATCACAGATGGCCATTTAGAATCAAGGAAAATGATCAAAGATCAGCTAAATTCTGGTTGTGTTATTTTGAAAGTATCCTTTGGCTGTCCAAATTAAATTTCCAATTTTTCTCTGAATATTCTACGTCTGACGGTACATATGCAATATCTTGGCTCATACTATACTGGCCAGGTCTAGCATCTTCATCATGGGACAAGCTGCAATTCCCATTTAATTTTCTTGCTGACAGCAAGCAGTAACTGTGTACCACTGATGCCATTTTTCTGAATACAAGGAGAGCAGAAAGTGGACCTGACTATATGTAGGATGAGGAATAGTTTATGCCATCACATTTCTATTCCAGAGGAACTTTTACTAGAGTCTTTTAGGTGACTCACTGTTGTTACGTTGGATCTTTTATTACAGTGTCTCCACAATTTCTCTGCTCACTCAAAAGCCTTCAGAATGAAGAGATACCAACAGACGATGCTGGAGGAACAATTCATTTCCACTGCCAGAGTTGGAGACTTTCTGCTTTCCTGCTAGGAACTCTGGTTTTATTTTGTTTAAAAGGAAAACAAAGGAAAACACTTAACAACCTGCCAAGGCTTCAGACTCTTGAACTGTATTTGCCACCACTGCAAAGTCTCTAAAGCACTCCTTGAGTGTGTTGTGTTTTTAACCAAAGCCAAYTCTCTTGAGCACTTTTTTCTTTTTCTCCCATGACTAGATTTTCTTCCTATTTTTCTTTGAATACATGGTCGATTATGATAATCATTTCTTTGCTCTGATTGTGAGGAGTCTCACTCAATCATTCTTTGACATTTTATTTATTTAAGTTTTCAGTATGATATGAATCAAAATAAATTTTTTATTGTAATCAGATCAAAGGTGTTTCTTTATGTCTATGCTTCATCTTCTTCTCATAGTATTTTCAGTAGCTCTAGCACCTCCTTTGTCACATAACAGTGTAATGAAGCTTTATCCCTCCTCCCCTCTTCTGACACACTTCTCCCCCATCAAGGAAAACACCACAATTACATTTACAAATCATTCCCCCCTCCCAGAGTAAAGTTTAAGTTTCAGCCCCAGCAAAGCAAAATAACACTGGCAGCTTGCTCTTGAAAACTGCTTTGTACTTGGCTTCATGTCCACTCACAAGAAGTGCACTTCCAGGTCTGAAATGATTTTGTCAGCAAAGTAATTTACATAAAATTACAATCAAAAGACTACTGGGACCAATAAGACATACAGCAGCAACAACAGCAACATCCAGACAGATGGACCGACCACAGGAGTTGGACAAAGGACTTTGCTTATACCATCAACTGAAGACACAGAGTACCCACAGGGGAACAGTATGACTTCAGTTCATGGCATGTGTGCCTTTGATGGCTCACATTCAGGATAGCAATTAAGCTCAACAAATGAAAAGGCAAGGGAGTCCCTTGCCACCTTTAAAAAATCTTGTTTTTCACTTTCATACAGACTTGTAGGAAGCAGAACTCATTACATTTTGCTATCTTCAGGCAATATGAAATAAAATATGTTTCACTCAGTGGAAAGTTGCCCAAGGTTAGGTACTCCTAGGCAGAGGTAAATTTCTACCTTTTCAGTTTATTTTTTCTTCTGTAGACAGTGTAACGTTGCTTTGCTCCTGAGTTTCCAAGGTAGCCTTTGGTCAGCAGAACATCAACATATCCATATGGGAATTTGGCCAGACTGGTGACACTAATACTCCTACTAAGACAGGACAGTCCCCAGAATTGTTACTTTTTCCATGTTATTAGAGACTCCAGTGATAAACAGCAGGCCAAAAGCCACACCACCAGATACCAGAAGGCATGCAGAGGGCTTCAGCAAGCATGCTGAAAAGCTGGTGAGGTGGCAAGCCTCCAGCTGGCAGCAGTGGATTCACAGGCATGGTGATGAGAATGACTGATGACCAAAGGTTCATGGTCAGGACTTTGGAGAGATGTCCACGGAGAGAAGTTTTACAAGCTGACAGGCTCTGTCATTTGAGGCTTTGATTTGAATAGATAGACAAGGAAATAAACGCAAGTAAAGGTCGAGATTGGCTAAATAAAAATAAAGTCTGTAGAACTTCTAGAAAACCTTTGGAAACAAAATGAAGTGTTTTAGCCATTTATTTTGTCAATCAAAGTAGGTGGGCCGGGACTGAATTAGGCCAGTGTTTGGGCAACATGTGAACAAAGCATCGTTCAGAGATGCTCCTCAGAACGCAAGTCCTGGATGCTTTTCATATCAGCATGGCAGGAGAGCAGGCCTTAGGGCTGAGCATGTATACCCTAGAACACAAGATTAAAATAAGCTAGAGACTTAAAGATGTGTATGGATTCAAAGGGTGCTTTGACCTTTTCCTAAGTCTAAGAGCAGGTAATACTAATGCCACCTGTGAGAAAATCTAGTCTTTGGAGTGCAACTGCACCAAGCTAACTCAATTACTTGTTCTTCCCAATTTCTCATCCCGCGGTTAACCCATTGGGGTCAGGTAAGATTACCACTTACCATTAGCAGGAATGACATGATCCAAACAAAACAAAACAAAACAATATTAAAAAAGGAGTTTCTTCAGAAGCAGTGCAGGCAGGGGCAGTTTACATGCTCTTGCAGAAGCTTCTTCTGTATTCGTAGTGAAAGTTCCAGTGGAAGTTTAACTCCTGTTACTGTAGGAGCTGGAATGATTTTTTTAAACCTCCATTTCCAACAGCCGCGGCAATGAGTAATCACTACCTTGCTGCGGCTGTGTTTGCTTCCTTCCTTGTGTCGGCATACCACCTCCTTCCCCAAAGGTATGTGCCGTCCCTCCAGTGGTAGCTACCTCAACGACGGCTCCTCCTGGGCCAAGGAAGATTTGCTAGTTGTCACCCCTTGCGAGTCTGGCCCATGGGTCTGTGATTTTACAGCTAAGTGGGGAGATCCAACAGACATAAGTAAATGAAGCTGGAGCAATGTTATTTTTTTTATTTCTTGTAATAAGCAAAGGAATGGGAAATATTTGCATGTATACAGAATTAATGGGTCTCTGAGCAGTGAAGTGTGATTAACTGGTTTCAGTCAGAGCTGGGGATCTAAGTGCCTCATTATCTGTTTCATTAATGGCTACGACTAATATCTGATTAGTGTCTTGATTTAGCCAGTAATGAGTTCTCCATTGATGGAGTTTTCCACTGGGTGACAGTGGGAAGGGAGAAGGAGGGAAGGACCCCTCCAATTACCAAGCTTACGGGCTCCTTGCCATTGCGTTCACCGATGCGTTTATCCTCCCTGCACCCGTGCAACCAGCCCCTGCACACCGTCGCGGACATACGTGTGGGGCACCAGGCACACACTTGTGGTGTGCCAAGCACGTGCAGCCCACCTGCATGGGAGGACCCAGTGCTGGGTCACTGGAAGACAAATCGCCCCAGACTGAAGGTGCTGTCCCCCTAGGCTGGTCGAGGGTGGAAGAGTGGGGAAGGGGGCAGAATTTGGCAAGATTTCTCACTTTAAGCCCTTATTGAAGGTATGTAAGAAACACAGGGAAAATGTATTTTTCCTGAATGATTCTAAATAAGAGTCAGGATGGAGTCTGTACTGGGAAAATCTCAGAGTGACCAGGGAGCTGGAAATATTGGGCATATATATGGCACGGAAAGCTGCTTTTGATCTGTTTTTTTTTTTTTTTTTTTTTCTCCTTGCATAAGAAGCAAAGGATGCAATAAATGGCTGGAGATGGGGAAGGGGGGGAGAAAAACTGGACAGAGACACAAAGGTGCAGCCGCCTTAACAGGGAGCACTTGGACAATGCAGCAGAGTGATTTGTTTTCTAATAACTTTTAATAATTTCCCCACTAGAGCGTGCTATTTTCCTGTTCCCATGAGTTATCCGATCGCTTTTGGAGCTCATAACCCTCCTGCACCAGCGCATGTCCCATCACAGGGGACTTCTCAGAGCCGCTTGCCTCCTACCAGTACTGCTGCATCTTCACAGACATAACGCTCAGGATCTTTTTGCCAGGTCTATCTACTTCGGTACCTGGATGAAGCCTAGCTGAGAGTTGCAGGTGGGAGCCCGCTGATCATGGAAGGGATGGGGAAGCATGAGAAGGGAGCTGAAGTCCCTTAAGGCTTCACACCCTGAGGGTTTTTTGCATCAGTGCTCAGTTATCCCTACTGTTTTTCTCTCCTGCTTTGAGAGGCAATGACATTCCCAGCTACGCATGTGCTGTCTTTTGTATTGATCTTGTAGCAATGGTCTTAATTACAATAAAAGACAATTATTCTTTCTTTGAAATTTAATTCCCTGGCCAGGGACAAATATTCTGGACTCTGGGATATGTGGTAATGCTCAAATATTTTTATCTAGAGGTGTAAAAAGCTTTAGTTATGGCAGATCAAAGGGTTGGGTAGGATCCTTTGCAGACCGTAAAGGCTACTCAGCTGTTTATAGTAAGAATTGCATGTTATGCTACCAGTATAATTAACTTGTATAGTTTTGGATTTGTTTGCTCTCAGCTGTAGCACCCAGATGTTAAATGAGAGACAAGTATGTTGCAGAAAACAATCAATGCTGCAAATTAATTAACTGGATTCAATGAAAGCAGGAGCCCTATTTGGCTGCTAATTGGGAGCAGAGTGTATGACCATGCCTTAGTTGTGCTCGAGAGCCTCGGTGAGGGGGGAGCCGCATGGCCCACTTGGCCAGATGTCAACTGGGGACCCAGGAGTCCTGGCTCCTGCCTTGGGCTCTGCAACAGCTCTGCTGGGTGACTATACAACGTCACATCATCTCTCTGCTGCAGGGGAGCATGAAACCTTATTAGGGAACGGCACTGGCTGGGGCACACTAGCATCCCCCCTCATCTGCTCCGGCATCCTGTGCACCCCTTCGCATGAACCCCAAGCTGCCTGCCACTCTCCTCGCGGGAGGAACCACATCTGCCAAGTCCCAAGAGACCTGAGCATGGTGCAAAACGGTCCAACCATTTTCAGCACACTTGTCCCATATGGGAAAATGTGCCTTCCGCGGCATTGCCGGGCCTTTCCCCAGGGCAAGCATGGCTGCAGTTCAACAAAAACAGCCAGTTTTCCTTGGGTTTTAGCTTGGGATTACAGCTTTGTGAACTGATCCAGAAGAAAACTACCCTAGCAAGGAAAAAAGTCACAGGCCAATTATTCCACAGTCTGTGCTGTCATTGGGAAGTGCAAGAACAGCCAGAGAGGGTAGTGAGCAGGACTGCATCTAAAACAGCCCAGGTACTCTACTGCTGATGGATAAGACTCTCACCACAGGAGGAGGAGGATCGATTAAATATCAGTTCACCCTTTTGGCAGCTTTATTTTTACAAATGCTTTGATTTTTTTTTGATTTTTTTTTTTCCACAGGTGCTTGCCTCTAGGTAGGCAAGACTTGTAGGGCGAGTTAATATCCCTTGTGCTTTTTCCCTCATTTGTGAGATGATGTCCTAAATGACGTGTGATAGTGTGGTTCTTCACATACCCAAGCAATAATGTTGGTTTGTACTATACTCTCCTATTTTGGCTGCTTGGGACAGGAACAGAGAGGGTGCCACTGCCATCATGGTACTGCACAGGGCAGTATTTGGCCTCAAGGAGTAGTTTATGTGGATGACTAGACTCAGGTGATCAACACTACCCATAGTCTTCTAAAAGGGTCTAGCACATTCAGTTTCTCTTGCTGTTAGTGGAAGTTGGTTGACTGGATGGCAAGTGCAGGACTGAGCTCAGCAACCTTCACTTTTAAACTGTGTACAAGTGCTGCATCTGCACCCTGAAGTCAATCAGATTATTCCATGTGTGTTTGCCTAGAGTGTCTCATTACATACAAAAGACATAGAGCCCTTGTAAACCAGGAAGCTGATGAAGTGGAGCTGGAGGAGTGCCYGCCTGGGTTGCTCAGACTTTAAGCAGACTTATCAACTACGTTTTTTGCTTAAGCAACTGAAGCCTCTGTCCCTGTATATGGATAGACATGCGGTCATTCTGCTGGCAATCTAGCAAAAGACACAGCACTTTGTTAATTGCAGTGTCAAAGTCAATCTATTTTCTTCCAGTTCATTGCTGTTCTGCAAGTGGCAAACATAGGGGAAAAAATCTCTCCAAACTATGCTCCCACCACTGCCAGGTTTAGCTGCAGGGAGACATACCGTGATTTATTGACACCTCTGACTCAAATACCCATGGGAGCCCCAGACTAATAGCTCTGCAAGCACAAGATGCCCCTACAACAGGTTTCCTTCATCCAGGAAAAAAAATTGTATGACCCAGAGCCTGATGCAGGCTGGCCTGCCCTTGCCTCATCTCTGGACCAGAGGCTGAGAAACATGTTCCACAGATCCTGAAGCTATATGGGATCTTCAGCCTCTCAAATGCCCACGTGCGGAAGGAAGTGTGGTACGACAGACACTCAGGATAGTTTTGAAAGGTTAGAGGYCCTTCATGTGATTTTCAATCTCTGGGAGGATAAGAGAGGTTGGACACTTATATGGGTTTAAAAATTCCCCTGGATGTAATTGCCAGGCCAGAAGAGCATGATATTCACTTTTTTTTTTTTTTTTTTTTTCTTGTATCATTGCAAGAACATGACATGGTATGACAGGACACTTCCTGCAGAAAATGTCCATATTTTTCARTAAAAACTGGGAGTGAATCAAATCTGATTCCACAAAACAGGAAGATATCAATGTGAAATTAGATTTCAGTTCAGAACTCTGCCAGTAGACATCAGCACAGCACTGCTTAAACGGCAAGGAACATCGGAATGGCCATTTTGGACCAGAATGAAGGTTCATCCAACCAAGTCTCTTAAGAGTGGCCCATCATTGTTGTTTGGAAAGGAGTAAAAGAATATGACCAGACTGATCTTTCCCTTGGTAGAGCCTCCCAGATTTGGGGAATCAGGGGTTTAGGGCTTTCCTGAGCCAGAGGTTGTAGTTAAATCATCRTATTCAGAAGACCCTTTTGAACCTATTCGTCATTTATTGGTCTGGGCATTTTCTTTTTTAATTATTTGTGCCTTTGGTATTCATTGTATCCTGTGGCAATGAGTCTCATGGTTTAAATATGTGCCACTTGAACAGCTGCTAACTTCAGTTTTAAATTTACTATCTGATCATTTCATTAGGCAATCCAAGTTTTGAATATTGTGATATTGATACAGTGAATAATTGTTCCATTTCACCTCTTCTGTTGAATATTTTCATAGCCCCCTCATCATTTCATCATCATCTTTTTTATTTGTTATTCTTATTCTTTGCCCATCTCTGAGATGTGTGTGGCCAGTGTGGTCCTCCACCTACTCCAACAACTCCCACTTCACTGGCCAGATCCTCACAACTGACCGCAGATGATGCAGGACTACAGGCCAGTGCAAAATTCACTAGCCTGGTTTGTGGATGCTCTAGCCACTACTGCTTCACATGGCTTTCATTTGTTTTTCAGTGTCACTGTAGCTCTGCCTTAGTCATAGCAAGCAGTCCACAAGTAGTAAATCCCAAAGCAAGTAGAGGAAGGGTGTGCTGAGTCCCTGTGATGAGATTTTTCCCTTGTGAGTGTACACCCCATTGAGAACAATCCTGCCTAGGTCACTAAAAATTTACCTGTGTTTTTTAGGGGCAGCTAGAACACATTAGGGTGACTCTGCTCACCTACATGTGCATGAGTAAGGCTAAGCTGTTTGCCCACAGCTTCTTTTGCTGTAAGGGAAAGAGTGGTGATGCTCACCTCACCAATTCTGGACACCAGTCTCAGGATGAAACAACTCACCCACCATTATCTCCCATGGGTACMTCAACACTGCTGATACATCATCTCCTGGGGGTTGTATTACCCGCATCACTCAGGACTAGTTCCCTCTGGCAGACTGACCATATCTACACTGCAGAGAACTTAACCCTGCTTCTCCTCTAAATCCCAAGTGCTGTTCCTGTGATCTAAACAAGAATTATCATTATATTTTAAATAAAGGTATATGAAATAATGTGAGGATGCTGCAGCAGCCCATTAGAGTGGGATTTGTATGGCACAAAGCTGAATGTATATGTTGTATTCCTGGAGGTGGTGTGAAGGGAGTGCTTGAGAGTGCAGTTAGCTGGGAGCTGTCGTTTAACAGAGTAGGCAAGTTTTTGGCAAYGCTATGCTATTATATAAAATGTCAAGTCCCTTTCTTTGTGACCAAGGGTGCAGGCACACGATCGAGTATGTCTGTACAGCTGAACTCTCTGTGTCCTAAAAATATTGGGGTGGCTTGATCCATACTGCCTTTCAGGAACAGTTCTTGGCTTGTGCTSTGCCCCAGGCTGAGCCTGGATGTTCTCTGGGAGAGTATGAGATGCCATGGGCTAAAGCTGTGCGGGGGAGTACACTAAAACTTAAGCAGTACGGACCATCTCAGGACAGTGCTAAGTCACAGCTAGTCCCTAGCGTACTTGTAGACCCTGTGCCCTGTTCTCCGCAATAGGAGTGGGCAATGTGTCAAGGAAAATGCTGTTTGAATTGGACATGAGTCAGATACATGAGCCACAAGAAGACTGTGATGGACAAGGCACAACATCCCTCAGTAGCTCTGAGAAGGACCAGTGCTACTCAGCACCTGGATTTGTTGTCTTTGCTCCTACACACAGCTCCCAAGACACTGGCTCACTTTAGGGGATTATACATCAAGGGCAGTGCTCATCAGCATGGATGCACCAATAAATAAGGGAGGTGAGTGCTGAGGTTGTACCCCAGCTGACCATCAAGCCTATTAGTGCTTCAAAACTAAACCTTTCACATCCAAGCTCCTTTGGATCTGTGATGGATTTGAAGTCCCTGCTCTAACCCAGGACAGTCCTGTGCCAACTTGAGGCCAGGTCGGAATTCTGATGATCTCGGTTATTTTGCTCCTATGTTTCAAACTTTTTCCCCACCTTCAGGCTGTCATTGTCTTTACATAGTGGACACAACATGAGGAGCTGCATTTGTTTCTTGTGGTAAAGAGGAGGTTAAGGGTCAACCTAATTGCAGCCTACGACTATAGGAAGAGAGGTAAAGATAACCAAGCCAAACTCTTTTTAGTAATTACAAATGTCATTAGAAGGAAAAAAGATCATATATTGCAGCTTGGGAGGTTCAGACTGCACATTAGGAAAAGACTTCTTTTTTCACTAGAAGGGTATTGCAGCAAGGGAACAGGTCAGCCAGAGAAGTGATGGGATCTCCATCCTTGGAGGACATCAAGACTTGGCTAAACAAAGCCATGGCCAATATGATCTCTCACTGGGGATTCTTACCTGGACTAGAGAACGTCCAGAGGATCCTTTCAGCCAATGTTTCTAGGAATCTCTGGTGAACTTCAGATTTGCAGCATTTTTCTGTAAATCAGTATTCTTGTGTCTGTTTGCAGCACTGGGATTATGTGTGGGCAGGATGTCTCTCTGGGAGTGGAACAGCTCCATTAAGCCAGCTGGAACTGTGGAGCTTTGAACAGAAGACAGAAAGATTTCMTTAAACCCATCAGCAAAAAGTCTCCAGAATCCAGCTGTTTCAGGACAGACAGTATTTTGCAGGAAGAGCAGAAATGTTAATGTGCTTACAACAGCAAGGGTTTCCTCAAGGCTGATACAAAACAGCTTTAGCTCTTAGTCTTTCAGCTACTTGTCTCCTTTGGTTACAACCCCTTCAGACTGTCCTCTCCTCTGCAGTCATACAACATACCAAAACCAAACCCCTAAACAAAACAAATTCATCAGCTTTGTAAACTGTATTTACACGAGTCAGCTGAACTATCCATTACATTCCAGCACAAAATAAATTGCCATTGTTGGCATTACCCAGCATCTCTTTCTCCATGGATTTGACTTTCTGGACCATATTTTATGGATTTATGAAAATGCCATGTGGCATTTATGGAAATGCCATACCCTGCCATCCTTTCCCTGTTCAACTCTTTGGGCCTGAATTTTATCTGATGTATGTGTGATGTTTGGCATGGGGGAACCTGGGCCTTGATCGGAGGTATTTGATCTGTTCAGTARCCAGGAATAAAAAGACCCAGCCAAAGCTCTCTACCAGTCAAAATTTCTGCTGCTTCTTAACAGCATCCTAATAAATCTTACCACACATAAAACACGCATAAGGGYGACAGGTTGTCGCTAAGATAACAGAGAAAAAGACTGTTTTCTTCCTCATTGTTATAGCAGGAGTTTCTAGGAGGTTCAGTAATGGAGTGTCCACGGTACCGGGAGATATACAAACTTTGAACAAAAAATGATTCCCATCCCCAAGAATTTACAACCTAGGTAAATGGTTAGCATGTCTACTATGTTACCAGGAATAGTCAAAGAAGTATCGTTTATGATAAGTTTTGAAATTATCTTATGTCTAGTTGATATACATACATACATACATATATAGGTAGATATAGATAGCATCTCCACATACACCTTTGGGTCTGGATTTTTTTTTACATATTTTCCCAAACTTTTTGTTTTTCCCCCTTCCAAAATTTTTGCAGTGGGGGAAGAATTTTAAAAGTTAGAGAGAAAGAAAAAACACCTGGTTTTACAACATAGCAAAAAAGCACTGAGGYGAAGTGAAAAGTTCCTTGGAAAAACTATGAAGGCCCATTTCCCTTTTGAAAGAATCCACTTCTGTCAAGAGACAGTATAGCAAGACTGCTTTAAGCATGGGTTTAATAGATTTCATGCTATGAGAGTTTTTCTTGCTCTGTAGATCAGGTATTAACCATTATCCAAATCCATTCTAGAATTTACCTTGACTAGACTGTGTCATGATTATAGTTATAAACTCATACCTTACATATCGCTCACAGACTTGGTTTCCAAGAAGGTCCTCACCCTGCAAGGCTAACTTCTTATGAAAATTCATACGAACAGTTCCACTGACATCAGTCTAAAGCTGCTCGCGTGATGCTGGTCTGATCAGATCCCATGTCGGCCTGAATTCAATTTAGGACATGCCACAGAGACTACTGAAGTCACTGGAAAATATTTCCATTTTATTCAGTGGGTTTGGATTAGCACTGAAGGTGATGTCTGTACCAGCAAATAGAACAAGTCATGGACTTTTCCCTGGCTTTGATGCTAAGTGAGAGAGCCCAGCTCACATCTACACAAGCAAATGCTTTTAGCTGCAAGTATCAGCTACGGACTCATGGGAAATGTCTGGGAAGGTGCTTGCTGTCCCAGACAAAAACCAAGCCAGCAAATGTGCAAGCAGTTAAACAAAAGGGACAACTGCGGGCCAGTGCTTCAGTCTGGACATTGTTTTATTTATCAGGATAGACACAACCCAAGACAGCCCAAACCTGATGACAGGCTATGATGACTCCTGGCTGTGGAAAAGATCAKCCTGCAATGGTTGAACAGAGCCTCCCCCTGTTTACTGCCATCACCAACACTGTTCTTCCCCAGAACAGAGCAGGTGTTGACCAGATATTGTTAGTTTTGGCTCAGAGAGTAGGTCTGGYGTTTCTTCTCTTCCATACACTCAGGAGAGATGAAAAGTAAATCCTGCATGCATTTGCTTTTCCACTGGACAGTTGGACTGGAACAATGGAAAGTGATTTGTGCTGGAAAATAATTTTAAAAAGAAAAAAATGATCTGAATGTAAAATGGGGATAGGTAAGGGAGGGCAGGTCATGGTACACAGGTTAGCAAAGTAGCTTATCCAGYTTAAAAGTTTTGCTGAGGAGGTGGGTGTAGATGCTATATCAAAGGGTATGCAGTTTCATGGTTTCATTCCCCCTTTCGTACAGAAAGGATCACTCCTCTCAGAAAAAATTCTGTTCATTTAATAGCACACTTATAAAACAATCTGTGGTAAGACAGCCCTGAACTGCTTTGGGGAAGGGAGAGGGAGCGAGATAAACTCCCCCATCTGGCCTGTGACTCCATCCCCAATTAAATCCATATCAGTCTGACCTCAGGAGAGAGCTACAGGTTCACCGTTCCCTTCCCGTGTCACCTTCCCTTCCCCATCATCTCCAGTGCGTCAGCTCGGCCTGGCAAAGACCCACGGATGCTTTGCTGTCAGGCAAAGCAGGGAGCGCAGCAGGACCTGCAGTGGGAGGTCCCCGCCGTGTTTGCCCAGCGCTGGTCCCGGCTGTTGGTTGTCATTGACCTTGGCCAGATAGGAGGTAGTGAACTGAAAGCTGAAAAGCCCCCTACTCCGTTCCTGGTACCCTGTTCCCTGCAGTAGCCTCAGGGAAGGCTGTTGCTCGTCAGTTTGTTATCGATCGATGTTATTTACAGCAGTTGTAATTGCAGAGACAGAAGCTGCAATTAGAGCAATGGGAACAGCATAAGCTGTCACCCCGCCATGGTGGCAACAAGAGGAGGCAAAGCTCCACTGTGGGAGGGGGCAGAGGCAATCCAGAGATCGTCTGGTCAGGAACAAGGTGCCCGGCCTCCGATTTCCCTGTTGTGAACCATGTCTGCACAGAGACCACCCCATTTTCCTCACCTCCATGGTGTGGTCTTCACAGAACTGAGACATCTCTGAAACGTGTGGGATGTTCAAGAGCAAGCAAACCCCTGAGAATTGAGCAAAAAGTGTTAAGCCAAAATGGTTTTACTGAACAAGAACAGCCTAGGATCTTCTTTGTTAACAGCTAAAGAAGCAGGTTTTAAGCCAAATGGCTTACTGAACAGAAAAAAAAAAAAAAAGTTTTATCTACAGTATTAGAGCTCCAGCCACTCTGAAACTTAATTTTTCTTTCCTCTTCCCAGTCGAGGAAAACCAGACCTGCTGCAAGAGAGCAAGACTGCAGTGGCGTGAGTATGGGCAGGGAAAGAGGAGAGGGCAAAAAGAGAGGGAGCAAGACCTGCCCCTTTGGGCAGCAATGAGACGTTGGATTGAATCACCCATTTTGTGTAACTTCACCCTAAATACCAAGGAAAAGTCTGTGCAGCTGCACAATCACATCATTTGACACAAGGGCAAACTGCAATTGCCACTGGTCCTGAGGGGCCCAGATCTCCTCTTTTTTCCCCTAGTAAATCCATGCCAGCGCTAGCACTGSTCTTGCTTGGTAGTTCCAAGGGCAATAACTAAATCACGGGAGACTGCAATATGGTAACAAACACAATTAACAGATTACGTTATCCTGGTTCCAGCACAGCAACCTCTCCTGCTCTTTATGGTCTTCTCCCAGAAGGGCAGCAGCATAGACAAAGACACATGACATATGTACAGCCCCATTTATCCTGTCCCTGTCCTGTATTTTGGTCCTGATTCTAGTCTCTTCTCTGCTAAAAGCTGATGAAATCCCAACATGTCTTTGTTCTGATTTTTCCCCCCTCCCGTTTTTGAGATGTTCTGAAAAGAATTCTGTCAGCAGGAAAATAAACAGGACGTTACTCTTGATGGCTTTCAATTGTATTTTTTCTTTCCCTGATGTCAGCCCCTGGCAGAGGGGGGAAAAGAGGAACTCAGGGCCATCAGAGAAGCTTTTCTGGCACAGATGAGCAACCTGTGTGCTGCCAAACTCTCCACTATTGTTCAGCGTGCACCCTGCTGTTTGTTTAGGACCTGGAAAATAAAGCCTTACTGTGAAGTTGTTAAGAAAAAAATTAAAGCAGTGCATAGCAAAGGCAGGTCAAGCAGCAGAATGAGCCGGTCCCAGCAGTGGACATTTTGCCTTCTGTGACGGCTAATAGCAGTGAATAAGGATGGGTATTTTTCAATGGCTGTTGTTGTTTTCAGTTTAATAGCATGGGGTATTAACAGAGACTGAGCAGAAGTAAACTAAAGCCAAAACCAGAAAACTGCATCCTTTCAGGCTCCATTCACAGGGCAGATTTTAAACCTTGAGACGCAGGTGGGGTTCCCGAGTGGCCCAAATCCTTGGTGACCTTGGAGGCCCTCCTGGGCTCGGCTCTCCATGGTGGATCTTTTATGCTCCCACCAGTGCTGACAGTCCTCCTCAGCTGGAGGGCCTGTCTCTGCGCTTGCAGTGCTTGGAGCTTCTGCTCCTTTCTTCAGATTTACCTCCTCTGAGTGAAGCAAAGGTTTGGGTGTTGTGGGATCAGTTCCTTTCCAGAGCAACTTTGACTGAACTCACATCGCATTACTTAGACATCTTCATTAAACTTTGGAAGGACTTCTTCTGGAAGGCAAAGCTGTAATGCTGCATTCACACCACACATTCAGGGCTTTCCTCACATTCCTGCAAGAGTTCAGGACACACCAGCCAGTCATTATAAAGAAGAACCAGCTTCTCAGGCAGCTGAGATGAACCCCTAGCTACAGGGGTTATTGCCACCTTTCTCCTCAGTCTTTATTTCATACATGTAACAAGCAAACACATTCTCAGTTAAACCAAGTAACAGGCTGCAATAACAAGTGACAACATCAAGGGAGAGATATTGCTTGAGGTGACACTCCAGACTGAATGGAGCTGGTTGGGCACAGAAGGGGCAGCAAGCCTCTCCAGATAGAAGAAGCCAAAGAAGACATCTGAAATCACTCTTCTTCTTTCCTGCTCACAGATGAGAATCATCCCATTTTGCAGCCTGCCAATTATATTGCATTGCTTTCACTAACCATGACTGCTCTTGAAATGTCCGAGTCTCCCATTTCCATTCCAGCCCAGATTTCACCTGTGAACATAAGCATGACCATACTGAGACCAAAGGCTCAGCTGTCCCAGCTGCTGGTCCATAACAAGTGTCCTGGGCAGATCACAAAGCAGGCCAATTATTCCTTCTAGTCTCTCTCAATGTGCTTGTTGCACGTTGTGGAAGAGGTTATGTTTTGTAACCACTAACCATCTTGTCCTACATGGATTTCTCTTGCTTTTTGGACTCATTTATGCTCTAATGTTGCAAGCATGAAAACAGGTCTGAATTCTTCCCATCAATAGAGGGCAGTGCTGTCCTCATTGTCACAGCACAGGGGCACGTGTTGAAAGAAGAGGTAAAGTGTAATATTTGTTATTAAAGGTTGAGGCCTTTTTTTGGAACAACTCTGTGTTTTGGTCTCCTAGTAAACCATCTTAAGAACCACTGGGGTTACAAAAGCCAGGAGTTAATCAGTAACTCAGATGTTTATCACCTGTATGTTTAACTATTTATTCCTCCCTTGCAATACTTGCCTGTTTTTTATCTTCATTTAATAAGTAACTACTGGGATGGGGAATAAATACACCTGTTCTCTCAACAGAACAGGGCTTTCCTATGGTAGCCATTTTGACTACAAGCAGCTATATCCCAAATTCGTTGATACATAGAAATGAAAATCCAAGTGTTTTTAGAAAAAAATAAATCACCCCTGTAAGTGCAGACCTGTCCTCCCTTGCCTAGTCTGGCAAGTTCCTGGCTTCAGCACCATTCTACAGGTTTGCCTCTCCCCATATGCCCCAGCAGGCTTTTACCCTCCAAGCATTTTGCATGCTCTCTTGATGCTTTCTGTCATCCTTCTCTTCCCACCTGCCTCCATAGAACCACAGAAAAAAATTGGGCTAGAAAGGATCTCTGGAGGTTATCTGCTCTATGGATACATCTYCCCCCCGCTCTGTCCCAGTGCTTCCACTTACTGAGAGAGGAGCAAGGAAGTGAATCAGTTTTGTSATACGGTGAGCTTTGAATCAGGTACTTTCCATAGGGAAGGACATGGGACTGTTGTTCCTGGTTTTGTCATCACCCCCTGTGTGAATGTGGGCAAGTCAACAACTGCGTCTTTGCATGTGTAACCTAAAGCAGTGCTGTCCATCTCTGAGCGCTGCAATGGTAAATCAGCTGAGTATAATGTGCTGGGACATCTAAAAAGGAACATTACTAAAGGGAAGTAAAGTATTGCTATCTTCTTATGCATCTCTTCCAGGGAAAGGGATGTACTGACCTCTCCATGCCCCTTCCCACCTTATTGCTCTGATTCCTTCTGGCAAATTTCTCCCCCAGCCTTCACCATGTCTGGTTGCTTTGCTATGTGTGTGTTCAAAATGCAGCTCTTAAAGTGACTGTGGAAACAGTTCACCATGCCAAAACTTTGTACATATTCAGAAGCCACTCTTCTGAGTACTCACAACAACATGTTTTACCAGGTTTAACTCTTCTTTGCCCAGCAGAAGCACTACAGCTTCTCTCTTTAACTGGCTTCCATCTTCACGGTTAGGGCTGCCTTTGCCCCAAAACCTCCACTCACCTGCATCACCTCCAGCAAATAACTAGGCTGTGAACATGGGAATACCTAAAGTAAAAGCCAGGAGCATAAAAGTAATTGAGAGTAGCAATGCTTCTGTGGTCTTCTCGGTGATGCTGGCTGAGTCTGAAAGCACACAGCTGGATGCCAATAGATTTTAAGGGAGTGGTTCAGGGAGGGGGGGAGAATGCAAGGATGGGTAGATGGACATCTTCTTCCTGTGAACTGAAAAAGCCTGACCACAAACATCAAGAAACAACAAATTTGGAACTCCACAGGGCAAATTTTGTGGTTGTTTTTGAGAGAAGAACTATCTTGACCTGGCAATGATGTTATTAGCTTTTTGCTTCCCAGCACTGATTTTAAATTTCTCCTATCTCTTTCTGGCCTCTGTTAAATGCTAATTAAAGCCACCTACCACAAAAACAGCCCTAGGTTTATAGTACTATTTATTAAGCTGCCTGAAAAGCACTAGCTCCTTAATGGGACAAGAGAGAATAATATTTTCATATGTTATCTTTTTTTTTTTTTTTTTTTTAAACTCTGTCAGTTAATATGCAGTCAGCCTTGCAGCCTGGCTAGGTCAGGAAGGCAAAGGTAAAGAGTAAACACAATGGAGACAACTCACAAAAACGGGGTCAGTAGTTTTCCATTTGTCATTTGCTGGAGGTAGACTAGTAATCTGGTCACAGAATACAGATAAATAAAAAATAAGTGGAGCACAGTGCTCTGCAGTATAAACAGAAATTAGGCTCCACAGAACGTGCCAAGAAAACCTTTGACCCCAGTGAGAAACTAATGGAGTTGCATGGATTGATCTTCCTTAGCGTGCTTCATACGGGGTGCCCAAATGACATGCAAAGACATTTGTCAAGCCGAAGAGCGTTTTCTAATTAAATACCCAGGTGGCACTTCACTGAACTGAGGTATCCAAACTCAGATCAGCAATTACCTTCTTGTTTGCACCTACCCAAAACCATGCAGACAGATAAATTTACCTTACCATGGTGCCATGGTGCAAGTGGCTCCCTGCCAGTTTGGGCTGGTCCACAGCAAGTCAGACAGGGTGAATGCAAGACAGGACAAAAGTATTTGAGCTGGTGTGTTGGCCTGTTTGGGTCGGTCACCTCACTCCAGTGACAACAGAAATGTCTGTCATTTGGTAACAGAAGCCAAGGCTGCTCGAAAGTTGTGCCTATTGCCCCTCTGCAGAACATTAGCAGCCCAGTCTTAAGTGACTGCTGGTGTGTTTAACTGGGGAGGCTTCCAGGTCAGCCCATCGTGTCCAGGCTGGAGCTTGCTGCGAGAACATCTGCAGATCATCTCAACAGAGGGGCGGCCATTCGTGAGCTGCCCATGCAGCTGCCTCCCTCCTTGGGGTGCAGAAGGAGTGGGGAAATAGCAGTACTTGGGAGGGAGAACTCCTGGTGGCTGGTTCTGCTTTTCCGTAGTTAAACTGTGAAGACCTGCAGGAGGAAATGAACAGAGCAGGAGGGAGGACCTAGCCCAAGGGTTCAGGGAAACTACAGGTGGTAACCACAGGCTACAGGTACCCTCCAGGTACCCAGAACTGAGCATGAAGCATCAGTCCTCCTGATGGCTGGGAGACACCAGCAGATAAAACAACTAAAATGTTGCCCTACTCAGTGGTTAACAAGTGAGTCATGCCTTTGTACAGGTCTATGCACAGTCAATTAGCTTTCCTGAAACTGATTCATCCTTTCTCTCCCGTTTCTGATATGTCATTACTTCTAGTGGATACCTTCGGTTGAGTCCTTCAGGTGACATCCCTGTGACACCCTGACACAGTCAGGGTGGAAAAAAAAACTTCCTCTTAAATCTGTGGCTTTTCTTTCAGTGCCTGTTAAAATGACCTGCAGGATGCTCTCATAAGAGGTAGGAAAATGGCTAGACGACTGCAACAGCCAAGGCTCGGGATATCTGCAAGACAGTAAAGCCCCTGTGTCTCAGTTTTCCCACTTACAAACTAGATGTCCTTCCATTGTAACCTGTTCTGAAATCCTCTCTGATAAGCAATGTTCACAGCAAAACTGTATGCTATTGGTACATATTTCCTGCAGATCGAGCTAATCCGGTGTGTTTGGGAAGTTACACTTCATGGCTTGCCCTGCCTGCAAACAGGCATTCTTTTCATTTGCATTTTAACAAAAGACATTCTTTTCCAGGAAAGATGATGGTAAAGAACATATCAATGAATTCTCATGTAAACAAATCACACCAGACTGATGGTCAACGGATTTGGCCAGAAGCACCTTTTCATGGCCATAGACCTTAACTCTTGAGAACAATTGAGAAGGAAAGAGGGAGGATGAAAGACAATGGTTCAGCAGAGGCGATGAGGTGTTTAGAGTGAATGCAAGTTTGAACAAGCCAAACAGCATTGTTTTCCTTCTAGCACTAAACTTGGAAACATCACATGAAAGGTGCGTGTTGCGGGGAATGGGTATCAACCACGCGAATGAGACATGATGGACGTGCTTGCAGGGAAATTCACAGATCTCAGAGTCAGCTGCTGATTCATCACCAGGATTTGGAGAGGTTAAAATTTCACCTTATTTTCCTAGGACTACACAGCTCAGCCTAGAGCCCGCCAAGCCTAGCAAGATTTATAGTCTGTTAATGTTCAACTTTCTCTGCACTTTTCTCCCTGTTTCCTTCCCTGTACTACTAACATTGCTTTATTTCCAGAGAGCTGAAATAAGAGCCTGGGAGAACTAGACAATCAGACAACACAGAATCACACAGAATCACACAGAATCACTGAGGTTGGAAGGGACCTCTGGAGATCATCTAGTCCAAACCCCCTGCTCAAGCAGGGTCACCTAGAGCACATTGCACAGGATTGCATCCAGGTGTGTTTTGAATATCTCCAGAGAAGGAGACTCCACAACCTCTCTGGGCAACCTCTTCCAGTGCTCTGTCACCCTCACAGGGAAGAAGTTTTTCCTCATGTTCAGATGGAATTGTCTGTGTTTCAGTTTGTGCCCATTGCCTCGCGTCCTGTCGCTCGGCACCACCAAAGAGTCTGGTCCCATCCTCTTGACACCCTCCCTTCAGATACTTGTACACRTTGATAAGATCTCCTCTCAGCCTTCTCTTCTCTAGGCTAAACAGGCCCAGCTCTCTCAGCCTTTCCTCATAAGAGAGATGCTCCAGACCGCTAATCATCTTTGTAGCCCTTCGCTGGACTTGCTCCAGTAGTGCCACATCCCTCTTGTACTGGGGAGCCCAGAACTGGACGCAGTACTCCAGATGTGGCCTCACCAGGGCTGAGTAGAGGGGGAGAAGCACCTCCCTCGACCTGCTGGCAACACTCTTCCTGATGCACCCCAGGATACCATTGGCCTTCTTGGCCACAAGGGCACATTGCTGCCTCATGCTTAACTTGGTGTCCACCAGCACTCCCAGGGCCTTCTCCATAGAGCTGCTTTCCAGCAGGTGCATGGGGTTATTCCTCCCTAGGTGCAGGACCCTGCACTTCCCTTTGTTGAACTTCATGAGGTTCCTCTCCTCCCACCTCTCCTGCCTGTCCAGGTCTCTCTGAATGGCAGCACAGCCCTCTGGTGTATCAGCCACGAAACAACGAGTTTCCAGTTCACACCAGTGCCAGACACAGAAGTGGAACTTCCCAGCTATGCATTTACAGCTCCAAGGACTCTACTAGGAGTCCAAAAGCTGGCATCTGGAGATCATTGTTCCTGATAACCATCTGAAGGGCGTTTCTGGGTCCAGTTTTTGTTGTCTTCCCAAGATTAGACATTCATCAGATCCCAACCCTCCCCAGTCCTCAGTTTGATTTAAGCCAAAGTGGATTCTCAGCAGAATCTCAGCATTAGCCTTGCCTGGGACTCTAGGTACACTCACAAATGAGACCTGGCCTAATACAGTCTTATTGTTTCTTGCGTACACTGCCCCCTGAGCCTGGTGCAGAGCCCTCAGAGTGCCCTGTAGATTCAACAGAGCTTTTGCCCATCATTCCTGTTCTTGGAGATGCACAGTGGGGGTATGCAACACACATGTACACACATGCACGTGTACACATGCCAACACACAGGGATTTCTCACAAGAGTTCTAAAGTCACCATTTCTCCTTATGCATCAGTATGAAGAAAACCACAAACCTAGACCCAAAGGAGATCCAAAATTGGGGGCCTCTTGTCATGTCCTCCATGACAATTCTCTGATTTCCCAGGTGCCCTTCACCTTCTCTAACATCAGTTTGTCTTCCTGATAAACAACGCCCACTCCCTCCTGCTAAGTGGTTCCCATGAAGCTCTGTAGGTTCTTTATTTCTTCTGTTTTAAAACTCTCTGTACTCACATTTCTCCCCTGAACTTATGTGGGAGATTTTTTTGTCCTCCAAACTGCCTTTCTGCTTGCAAGTAAAGAAAAAAAGACTCAGGTGATCTCTTCACACTACCTCAAATGCGAGTAGAATGAAGTCACCACGTTCAATGACTCACCTTGCTGATCTAGCAGGGATGAGACACCTTTTTAGTCATCACAAAACATCAAGATACAGCAGCTTCCTCATACCAGAACCACAGCAATAATCTATGCAGTGCTCATGTACTAATACCAAAAACAACACAGAACAACTCAGAGCTAAGGGATTAAGAGAGTTAGGACTATTCAAGTTGGGACTCTTAAACCATTTCCGAAAGATTCCAACCATTAAGTCTGCAAGCCTGCTTTCAGGTGACAAAACTATCTGTCTGAGCACACGACAAAGGTGAAAAGAGGACATGATCTTCTTCCTAAAGAACCAGGATACAGGCCAGTTAGCCAAATATGAATTTTACAGTGTGTGTTCTCATGTCTCCAGCTCTACTCATTTGTAAGTTGAAACGAAAATAAATGTTCTTCAGATGAAACCAAATTATTACCACTCTTGCTGTTGGTCTCCACTAAAAACCTTTCTTATTGAAAGGCAGAGATCCTGTGTGAGTTGGGATGGGAAGTCTAGGCCTTGTGATCAGACTGGTTGAATTACTGAATATTACTGCAAATCAGAAATGACAATATAAAACTCATTAACGATCAGTGGAACCCAGACTGAAGCCCAAGTTTCCTCTTTGCTATACAAGCACCAAATGCATAATTATAACATGAACTCCACTGAAGAAGAACTAAATTCAGTAAAGCCCGGGCAAATGAACTGTATTAGCCAACTATCAGCACAAAATCCAGTGAGCAGAACTTTTGTTTTGACAACTGGCATCTGAGGAGCTTCTCAGTTGTCAAGTGGTTTTCCTCCTTTTTCTCTTCATTTTCTTTCCTTCCAGTTTGTTTCTTGAATAAAGTAGTGCAGGGTCCTGCGCACTAGGCCCAGAAATCAGTGTCAGAAAAGTCACTGTAATGTAGGAGTCTGATTTCTCTTAAATAATCAAGTACTTTCTGTCTAAATTCTTCCTGAAAAGGGTTTTTTAGGAGAGTAGAAGCATTCATCAGGGTTAAGGAAAGCATCACTCTGAATCAGCATTCCCGACCCTGCTTCTAGATGCCAGGTTTTCCCAAGACAGCTCCAGACCTAATACACTTCTAAGGCCAGGTTCCTGACAGCTAGCTCCTAACAAAGTATTTCACTCCTACCTCTGGATAGCAGTGCTGCAACAAGTCCTTTAAAGAGCATGGAGAAAGGAAGGTCTTTCAGAGGCTATCAAGCTGAGCTGTCTTTAACATATTCCATATTTCAGTGACGTGTGTATGAGAAATATATTCTTCATCTACTGCAGAATTCAGGAAACATTGGGGTGTAAAGTTCTATACATGTAGCCTGGGATACTGTAAAGGACCTATGAATATGAAGGAACAGATGCTTCAGGAAATTACCATATGAATCCATGGCATGCACAATACCATACAAAAATGCCATTTATGAAGATTATGTCATTTTTGTGGAAACAAAACCTGCCACAAATGGGCTAGAATAGCAATATTCAAATCCTTCAGAAATGCAAAGCTTCCCTAGTGTTATTTGATAGTATCCTGACCTCTTTGCAATGTAAATACTCTCTGGGAGGATGAAAGCTATAAAATATAATCTCAAGTCTCTTGGTTTCCATTGAGAGTCCCAACTAGGATTAATTTACATTCCTGTAAATTGTAAATCAATGACAGGCAAAGAAATGTTTAACCTTCAGCGTAAGGAAGCTGCAGGTTACCTGCACTAGCTGTTATCTAGCAAGTAAATCTTGCCTACAGCAAACTTTCTAACAAGAATTTTCTGGCTGCCATGCTGTTTTTCCTGTCTTCAAAGAGCTTCACCCAAAGAAACTGAAAAGCTGTGTCAGGAAAAAAAGAAATCCTTCTTCCCCACCCTCCTCTATGGGTTTGCTTTCCTTTCAGACTCTTGGGGGTCCCCCACACCGAGTCCTGAGTAAGGCAGGACAGATTCTACCACACCTTCTAGCATGGAGCATCCTACTGAACCAAGCTGTGACTGAACAAGTCAATTCTATGGAGACTGAGTAATGCACTAAAGAAATGATGCAGTGACATGAAATCCAAATCCTGGCTTTCTGCCCTCGCTGACAGAACTCCAAGGGACATCAAGAGGAGGTGGTTCTCTGCCGTGAGGAAAGACCAACTCCTCTGTATGCAATATCTTAGTACACCTCCTGTGAAATACATAGCAAGAAGGTAAAACCCTAGCAGACATTTCAAAACCTACTTGCAAGTGTATAATTTCCATTAGATCTTATGGGTTTTATACATGGAGATCAATCCTTTGAAATTTAATTTTCTTCAGGCTCCAATCCTTGGCCTCCCTCCCAGGGGCTTTGTTTCAGGCCTTTTTCTATTAGAAGCAGGTTGAGCCTCACCAGCTGAGGACTAGGCTATTCCCTTCAGGATTCCCTCAGACTGAATCCCTACTGCATTCCTGAAATATTTTTTGTGTGACAGACTTATTCTGGGGTCCATCCTGCCTGAATATGTAAAGGATTCCAATCTTATCTGGTATGATATATGATATGCTACCTGCCTGTACTCTCCTCTCTCTCGTACTTTACCTAGGAGCTCCCAGTCTTTCAGAGCAGCTAGGAAAACGCTGGTGGTGCCACAGTACCTGGGGCAACGCCTTTCTCCAGCGACTGCTGCCCGCAAAACCCATTAAGATGGGGCATGTCCTCGCCAGAGTAAACTCTTAATACAGACCACCACAAGCAGTCTGCCRAGGATGGAGTCCCATCCCTATAAGGGCATGTCATTAATAATTAATAATTAATGATTAGTGATTAATTATTAATTATTACTTAATGTTTAGTAATTCATGATTACTAATGATCTTCTCTGAAGTGTATAGGAGAAACAGTCTTTTCATGGCATGGCGTGGGAGAGGGGAGTTTCTGCGTATGCACACGGTGGGAAGTGTGCATACACTCAGCACCTGCGACAGACCTCAGGTGCTACACGGTTGTGATTATAACTTGCTGGGAATCTTCTGAGAAAACTTTGTCTTTCATGGGAAAACACACAGGCACATAAACTCAAAACATATTCTAGGAAAGGGTGACTAAAGAATTTACCGATTCAGACAGAAGTGTCAAGAAAAAAAACCTTCAACTTCGTCTCAAATGCATTTTTTGTTTGTTTTTCTAAATGAAAAATTCTGGATTCCCTGTTCCAAATGGACTTCTGTTTCATAAGGCAGAGTTGCTTCCTGGAGTTGGGGTTGCTTTGGGCTACACATGGGCTGGAAGCAACCCTCAAAGATTAAGAAACCCAGGGTCTCAGGAGCTCCAGTACCCTTTTCTCCTTCTGGATTTTGGCCAAGGTCTCAGCACTGAAATCTTGAGGTTTTCCAACCTGGGGAACTTCTGGATACCAAGTCAGGGTCTGAAGGGACAGGCAAGAGGAGCATTTTTGTGGAACAAGTGTGGAGCAGGCACTCGGTGTGGAGCTGGAGGAGGACCAGACTGTGCCTGGTGTCACCGTGAGGTCCTGTCTCAGCCCGCCCTGCCCTGTGGAGTGGGAACCAATGGGCGGGACAGTGACGATGGAGTGAGGGATGGCGGGAAAGGAAGACACAGCAGGGCAGGGTTCGGTATACTGAGGAAATCAACCTTGCAGCTGCGTTTGAAGGATGTTGGAACAACAAAACTAGACTGTGAGACAAGGAATGTAAGGAAAGACGTCTGTTATTAGATCAGCGCACACAGCTGGAAAAGGCATACAGTGTTTCTGGACAGCGGGCCCTTCTCCAGGTTACTAACATGCCCACAGGCTAACATGCTTTGTCCCAACTCCAGCAGGTGGAAATATTTCCTCTTCCTACAGAATTTGACTCACATATTTGAAGACCTGCATGGATATCACATCACTTCTGAAATGGCACTCTGCCATTCGGAGCTTCAGAAAATCCGGAGAGCAGTTCTCTATGTGGCAATGAACACCCCAGCATGTCTACATCTGAAGTCTTCAGCAGGTTTGCTTGCTTCACATATTCTGTGGTTTGGGGGCTTTTTTTCTGTGTTTATTTTGTTTTCCCAAGCATGCCAGAAAAGTCAAACAACAGACGCCCACTTTAAAACATAAAGAAATCTTCTAGTTCTGTTCCTCTGCAGGGAACAAGGGAAAAGGAATAATTTTCTGGGCCCCAGGGATGACTCTTCTCTCTGTAACCTGCCTGTCTGTCAGTCATGTCCAATGATAWTTCCTCTTTCAGAGGAATACAAAACCTGAAAGATAGCTGCAGCTCCAGCGTTTCTGTCCCAGCTTTAGCAGTGTTTTCAAGAAGCAATCAAACAATCAGTCTAGTAAGTAGATCTTGTGCCTTGCTTTCTCCCACTCACGCTTACCAGATCCAACAAAGGATATAATAATGTTCATTGTTTTGGTTAAAAATAACACAGGGGAAGTAATACTTCCCCTTGACCRAATCAGCCTGAGGCAGCCTTTTTTTAAAGAATGGTGAATCCTGTTACAGGACATTTCAGCTTCTGAGAAATGCCAGTGCAAGATCGCAATAAATGTGTGTCTGCTCCCATCAGGCCTGTCAGCAAAGGTCAGTGGACAGACCAAGCAGTTGCCTAGGGTTTCAAAATACCAGCAGGCAAGTGTCCTTCAGGAAGGGTTAGCTTTGGTCAGACCCTGATGATTTGGAYAGAATGACAGAGCCCCCGGAGGCAGTGCTGTCCCAGTAAATGGTGCAGTTAAGCATTTTGGTTGAACAAGTGGTGTGGCCTTTTGGTTACAGGCTGATTATGTGTTTGCATTGTGGCAGGAGCTCCAGACACTGACAGATATGAACCTGGCTTCTGCCTCAGGTCTGAGAACATCTGACCTTATTTCCTCCTCTGTCCCTTCCAGACCAGGTCCTGGGATGGCAGAGCCAAGTTCCCACACTGGCGGCTGAATTCTGGTATTTTGAAATCCACCTTATAGCTTTTTTTTTTTTTTCCTGTTATCTTGCTCATCCTTCTCAGTTCTGTTATTGCACAACCATATGTGTTTCAACRCTGAACAACATGAACCCTGCACACAGCTCTATTCTGCAAGCTGGGATGGTTGTTATTATGGCCACTATTAAATCATAAAGGAGAGATAAAGGCATATGTTTCAAAGCAACAAAGGAACAGGATGGCAAATGCATAGAAGCAGCTGGGTATTTACCACATATTTATAGACAGATTTTCTTATCTAAAGTCAAATTTGCATGTTTACATTTTTAACTCTCATAAATGCTTGCGAGCAAAAAGCAAAGCACAATAAAACAGTACTTAACTTCAGGATGGAGTTGACCAAGCTTTGCCACACCCCAAGGYAGATTGTATGGAGTGTGTTCAAGAGTTCTCTTACCTTAGTAATCTATTACAAATGATAATGAGAATTTAATCAATAACTGATTTCCAGGCGGCTTTCACCAGACATCACTGATCTTTGTTCAAGCACATGACTGGTCYGAGTAAACACGTGCAAGGAAATAAGTCCAAGTGTGGTAGTAGATCAAGTCTCCTGAACAGTAGCAGGGAAAGTAGCTTGTCTCCTGGTTGGCACCAGGATTGAAGGTCTAATTCTGGAGATATGCAAGATGTAATCATCAGCCACTTATTCCAAAAGGAGGAGGCTCAAGTCTGTGGTTAGCCCTGTCTCCTTTGTGAGTTCGGTCATAAGTCTCAGTCAGCTCCCATTTCTTGTGCACAGGCGCTTTGGGAAAAGGCTACAAACAAGCATCTTGAAGAAGAGAAGCTTACCTCTCTTAGGTGTTCATGCAGTATGTACTCTCGGTTTAGTCTGAGATGGGCATCAGTCAGGCAGAGACATTACATTCCCTTCTCACTTCAGGTCATTACTTCCCTGAGCTGCTATGTTAGTTCAGAGCACTGGGACAAATCTCCAAATCCAGCCAGTCTGGACCAGGAGAAATTTCTATCCAGCGCTGGGGATGCACAATGTGCTGGGGCTATTTCATGCAAGAAAAGCCCTTTGCAGCAGGATGTGTCCTCATGCCCTAACACAGAAAACTAGTGCTTGGTCTGAGCTAACAGTAACAGAGAGCCCTGAGACTAGTTACAGGGCATGCTTTACATGGCTTGGACTCCATTGTTGCAGGCTACCCTACAYGTATGAGTACAGACAGAAACTATTTTGGCTCTGCCAGTTGTTTTTCTGACTTCCATCGCTTGGTTGCTTGGTTCCCTTGCTTGTTTTTGCTTTTTTTTTTTTCTCCCCCATGACCTACCATCCCCCCCGCCATGGCACTATTCCATGCCGTACTCACTGTACACAGGTAATGTTCAAACCCCCCCATTTCCAGTAGGATGCAGTGGAAGAAGCACTGGGCTGGGGCCAGGAGGCATGGGGAGCTGCTGGAAGCAGCTCTCAGTGCATGCTCAGACTGCACTTGGAGCTGTAAATCTCAAGCTTTACRTGAAAGCCCCACAGACTAGAGCTGCTCATGGAGATGGGCTGTGGGGTGGCAGTAATGGAACAGCTGGAAAAGAGTGGAGAGATGGAGATGCACTGAAGAGTCTTCCCTGTGATCTGCACCATGGAGTCCTCCTCAGTGTGTGATTTACTAGTTTCTGTCCTTACAAAAGTAACCAATACCAAATAAAAAAATTGTTTAATCTTACAAATGCTCAAAATAAAGGGAACTTTGGGTGTAGGTGACCTTTTCTCCCAAAATCAAATATATACTTCCATAATGCTGAAGTGACTTTTTCATTTCTTTACCTTGCATTAAAAGACTTGGCAAGGTGTTATGTAAAGGACTTGTTGCATAAACACCAGTGATTCACCTTCTTCATGAACACCATATCCCCAACACTGGGAAGCCTGGTAAACTGAGTTAGATAATGTGTAGCAATATCTTGCAACTATATTTAAAGCATCTCTTGTATAATTGCATCTTGAGATGGGATCTATGCTTTGGAAAAAAAGGGAATGCATACATACATGCATACATACATATATATATACACACACACATATATATATATATATATATATTCCATTGAGAGAGTGTAACTTGTTGTTACAGGTTTACTTTAGAGTTTAGCCGAATGTGGGGTGTGCTCCATCACACTGGTGATGGAATCAGGTGTTCCTCAGAGGTAATCCTGTGTTTGAGAGTAGAAGAAACCAGAAAAGAAAAGGAGCAGGTCCTTSTTTGCATGCCCAGCCAAGCACTCTGCCCAAATCGAATCGGTCTCCTCGGTTTTCTTTGAGCCACTGCCCCTGTGTCTGGGGCTTTAGAGCTTCTTCTCTTTCATTTTCTCCAGGTCTTTCTTTTTTTTCTTRTAAAGCACAGCCAGGAGAACCCAAAAGCGTCTTTACCCTGTGCTGTGTACAGGCTGGCCGTTTGGATGGAGGTTACTGCTTCAGCTACATGGTGCCACAGGACAGCATGCCACTGCTTATGGGACCATTTTGATTTGCAAACCCATGTGGAAGAGGGTCAGTTCACAGGTTGCRGGGAGGGAAGGGGGAACTCAGGAGCAAGGTTGGTTGTTATTTTCTAATCCTTTATATTTGAGCTAATACAACTGACCTTGAAAAGACCCTGGGAAAGGCACCGTGGCACTGGGTATGGCCTCAAGGGCTGGGGAAGGAACCCCCAACCTGCTCTCCTGTGGGAATATAACTGCGTCTTAGCAATATCTTGAATGAGCACTGCGCAGCCCATAACACTACAAATTATCTGATACATTGAACCAGATCTTGCTCAGCTTGTAACACTGGCACTCAGCATAACTGCTTCTGCAAGTAGAAGTCCCCCGTCAGCACTGAGGTTGTTACCGAAGCTATACAAACACTTTCTACCTCCTTCTCTCCTACTCCTCCTGCCTACCTTTCCATGCTCCAAACCAAACAATCCCCCCTTCCCATGCTATATTAAGACCATATTCAGAAAATCCAGTAGATTATCCTCAGGATTAAGTCGCATTAGTAGAATGTATTAACATGTTGCTGCTATGTTTATATCGGTGGCACATTTATTCACCGCAGGCACTGAATGTTCTCTGCAGCTGCCTGCGCGGGGAAAGGTGGATAGCATACCAAAGCTGTGTATTTAGAGGCTGTGGAGCAGTCTAGCTGCAGATATAGTAGGGAATTTGCCTCAGGAATGTAAACAGATCCAGAAGGTTATGTAATCCAAGGCAATTAATTTTAACAGAGTTCTCTTGCAAGCACACACATGCATGTGCACACATACCTGCTCACACCCCTGGACCTGGACCCCTACGTACATGTGCACTAAAAACAACATGGCGAAGACCCTGACAATAGGTAGTGCTCCTGCCAAAAAGATGAAAATTTCATACTTATTTGGGGTGGAGTGGGAGGTCATTCACTGGTCAAACAAGGAGGTATCCATTCATGATGCAATATTAAAGGCTGACCTGGGTTTAGCTCTAATACATGGAAACTGTACATAAAATATATCTGAGAAGGTTAATATGGTTAAATAAATTTACCAGAATGAAAGGACAGCCTGACCTCAGGGAAAAAAAAAAAAAAATCTAATCTTGTCAGGCATTTATTGGGGCCTTGGGTCATCTTAATCTTCCAGTGCAATTTGTTTACTCCCCTTGTTTTTGTGCAACTCTCAGCTACTCAGATGAAATGCTTTTACATGTCCTGGTCAATCAGTTCCAGCCTTAAGCTCTGCCCTCCTCTCCTTTTAGGCTTGGACTGCTTCAGGGATACATTCAGAACRCTGCACCTAACATTTTTGAGTATGACCCTTTGGCAATAAAGGATCGAGGAATAAAAAACAGGATTTCAGTAACTGTAGAAGTTCAATAATCTCTGAGCACCACCCAGATGGGTGGTATACAGATCAGCTTCTGCACATGTGCTCAGCTGCCCTACCCGAGCAATCGGGTACCTACTCCCCATGTTCAGTCGCAGCCTTGACACTATGTTGGGCACCAGCTCAAACTGAGGGTCCTGCCCCATTTGGTGTGCCAGAATGGGCTTTCATCACTCYCAAAAAACTAGGGCCTTCTCAAAAAAACAGGCCAYTCYCTTTAAGAAGTRATGCTCTTGGTGTCTACCTCTTATATAACACTCTGTGGTTAAAGCATCTGCCCAAGAAGTGGGTGCTCTCAAGTCCAAACTGAGGTTTGACCTAGGTTAGACTCACGTCTAACTCCCTTCTGGTTGCAGCACTCCAATAGAGGAGATTATTCAGTGATCTGCTCACAACGCAGAGACCACCACCTTCAAGAAAGGTACCCCAACTGTACTGGGTGAGGGACTTGCTGCGTTATATGTGCTCTGAGAGAGTCTAGGGAACTGGGTGTTGCATGMAAACCTCTGCTGAGCTCCTGGATCCTGATGGGTGTAGGAAGGAGCTGAGCACTGATTACTCAGCTTGAGCAGTTCTGGATAGGCACCTTGGCCACAAGAGGTGAATACGCAGGAGTGCACGTAGCTTGAAGGTGAGGCTGGAGGATGTGGCCTCACCCATAACACTTCATCCAAACCAGACACGCCAGCCTGCTGGGGCCTTCAGTGGCCCAGAAATCATGCTTGACAAGTCTGATGTATTTAAGCACCATAAAGGTAGAAAGGCTTTTTGGTTGTTTTTGGAGCCTTAGCTGTTTCTGGCCCTTATGTCCTCGATGGATAGAATCTACAGGAAACTCTCCATTTATTTTGTTATAAACTGGACTGAGTCCTAAGCAGCAGCCAYAGGGAGACATGGGACTCATTTATGAAGTTCTGCTGTGGGAATGAGTTTTCAAGCTTCAAAGTCTAGCTCAAATCCAAATTTTCTTCAGTCTCAGTTTCAGGGGTATTAGGGTTCCTCAGGTATATTTAGATCAAGGAATCCAAATTTCAGGGCATTTACTTTGATCTAGAGTTTTCTCCATTGAAATAAGGAGTTAAAATAATTACCCGCGGTTCATTACATATAGATCCAAGATTTCAGTTTATATCCATCTTACATTTTAATTTGGCCATTTACATTCCTATCATGCTTTAATTTCACTCCTTTTTTAAGGGATTAGGAAACCTGCTGTGTTTAACATATTTTAAATGAAACTAATTAATTATTGAAACAAATTAGTTATTAAAACAAAATGTACTTAAAACATTAAAACTATTGTCAAAAAAGTTTGTTTTTTGATAAGAAATCTTTGGAGACTGCTCCTGAAACATTGCATATCACAAGTTACCAAACTACCAYTCTTTCTTGTTCATATTCTTGTTAAAAGTATTAAGAAGTTTCTTGTTTATCTACAAGCTGAGATAAGATATGGGAGTGTCTTGCTCTGATTTTGTCCAGGAAAAAACAGCATTATTATTTTTTTCTTTTTTTTAAACCTTATTGACTTTACAAGTAATGTGTTGGGTGTATATCTTGTAGGGGTGACATCTAACAAAACCTGTGCAACTCAAGTACCTGTGCAACTGCTATGGAGAGAGATTGGGGGCAGGGGGGAGTTCTGCACTCCCTCCAAAACAGAGGGACAGAAAACTGCTTCTGCTCCAGATCAGTGTCTTCAGAAGGACTCTGAGCAGCCCAGTTCCAGCAGCAGGATAATCCCAGTGTGACTACGGCAGGAGATTTCCCTACACAGACACCTCGGGAGACACCACAGCAAGTTTTTGCAGTGTTTCACACCTAGGTCCTGCACAACGCCTGGGCCTGCAGCAGCCAAGTGCTCAGGTGGGTGGGTGATGCTGGTATTCAGGGGCACAGGGAGGTGAGAACTGGCATGGCAGCTCCAGCAGCTCCACAGCAACTAGGTGGAGACTTTTATCCCTTGGTCAACACAAGCAGCTCATATTTAATTTTCTGAGTGGTGGGCAACGTTGCATTTCAAATAGGAACTAAAACAGGTTTGGTTTTCTTGAGAGCAAGTTTCCAGGCAGAGACATATAAAATCCATGTGATTCCCTGCCGCACGAAGGCAAAACAGTCCAGCTTCTGGCAGCCTCAGTCAGGCAGATTCTGTCTTCTTTGCCAGTGGGAATAAAAGCACAAACAAGTATTAGTATCATCACTGGGGTTTTTCTTTATTTTTCTAACTTCATGAAAGTGATGCTCGGTTTCTGTACGAGCTACTCGGAGCCTTTGGCTAATTGGATCCTGATTTATAATTTGTACTGAGGTCATGCCTCGTAGTCCTGGCCGTAGCCCAGGATCTGGCTTTGCTAGTTGTGGTGAGAACGCTGGAGGATGAACACGGCATCCGTGGGCTTGCACAGCATGGCTCTTCCCCACGGGCACACAGAGCTGAACCTGGTGGGCTACGTGCTCTTCTCCCCATGTGGGATGGTAGGGGTTTTTAAGCTGGGGCAGGCAAAGACTTTCCATGTACTTCTTTTAAGATAGCTGCTAGGTTTCACTATAAAATCTGGTCTCATAAAAAAGGCTCAGATTATCTCCCACTCTAGCTGATAGAAGGACTTTCAAGGATGGGATTACCTAATTTTATCTACCTAAACACTAGATATCTAATACAAACTAATCTTCTAGTCTCCCTGGGTGATCAGTGGAGAAAGTAAACACTTTGGGAGGATGATTCAACTGTCTTGGACACTCCTTTAAGGATGGGACAGATTATCTTGCATAGGTGTTTTTGCACTGCCTGCAGGTGACTGACCTGCCTTCTGGCAGAGACTAATTCCACTTTTACTTCATACAGGATAAGTCCAAAAAAAGACCAAGGCCAGCTACTCTTGCTTCTCCCAACAGTGCACTGCAGCACAGCCGTCTCAGCAATACACGGGAAAAGCATCTGACCCTGTGTCAGTTATCAACACTACAACTCCCCCGTTGACTCTGCCCTGGGAAGGGCCAAGCCTTTGTCTTTACGTGAAATTTTGCTGAGTGCCCGTTCATAGCTGTTATTCATTAAATAGATTCACCTGACCAGAGGTCTGCCACAAACAGTTCATTCCCGGTACTGTTTTGTAAAGGCAAGGTTTATAGTTAGCAAAGCTGTTTATTTCATCTACAGTAAAAGCTGGCCTTCAGTGTGATTGTGCAAGCACAATTGAGGGTGGCTGCTGATATTTTTTAAAGCTTAGGCTTCCTTTTCATTTATCAATTATAAACACAAGGGGAAACCACAATCAAAGTGCCAAGAGTTACTCCAAATCATTGTTTTGAGTCTGAAGACTACTAAAACTACCAGCATCTTATGCTTTCCATGGTGTTACCTGCTCCCCCATCTAAACATCTGCTCAGAAGGGCTCAATGCCGTCTCAAACCTAAGTCCCATCAAGATCCACGATGTCGGCAGCTTTTGCTTTTCTCAGCTATGGGGTTTGGTCATAGAGGAGGCATGCATACATAAGCAGTTTGCAATGGGACTTGCCTCCCGGCAGGTCCCCGGCTTCCTGTTCTCTCCATTGTTGATGCTGGTACGTTGCCCTGTGACTTTTTTGGAACATTACAACTTCCCCTGGTTTTACTAAGTCCCTTTCCTGACATCCATTCCCCTTTTTGCTACGCTGTTTTGCTCCTCCACCCCTCTCATTTCTTCACCCTGTTTGCTTTCCTTAGAAAAAGCATGAACCACTGAAGGGTCACCCTCCCCATTAGCTTGCTCAGACTAGACACCAAGCTAAAAAGCTGGTCAAACACTGGTGAAATAAATCACATCCAAACTACCATTGCTCTTTAACCAGTAGCTCACTGATTAGTGTAATCTACAGCCTTGGAAACATAGGCTCAGTGTCCCTATTTTCTTCAGAAGAGGTTCCCTCTGTCCAGAGGGTATTTTAATTAGTAGTCTACAGGGTAATTTTTTTGTACAACTGCTCCAATTATGTTTAATCTGTAACATTGTACATGAAATATTTAGTCAACATTAAAACATTGTGGCTTATTGGTTTGATAGCTTTTGGTCCACAAACTATTTCACTATTTTATCTTCTATATTCTGTGGAGCTAATCCTTTGGGAAAGGTGCTATGAGTTGTCAGGAATATGGGATTCTGTTCCAGTATTACCAGTACTTAAATTAGCCTTAGAAGAAACTCCAAGGTCTCCATTTACCAGCATCCCAGGTCCATTACAAAGGTCATCAGCGGTTGCTGAAGCCAAACAGGAGCTTGTCTTGGGTAGAAGGTGACATTGTGCAATGCAGTCAGGAGGCTGAACAGCTAACTGCTGGAGGAGAGGTGAGGTTTGCTGAGTGAGAACGTCACCAGTGCATTCAGAAGGAAATCAGAGAAGCCACAGGATATGGCCCAGCAATGTCTCACCACCGCATAACCCACACACTTGTCCTCCGCAAGAAAAAACTATTCACATTTCTAATGCATAGTAAATCACAGCGAAAACACCCAAATACAGGCCAGTCACACAGTCGCAACCACAGCTCAGCTCAGCTGATGACCACTTCTTTGGCTGCTATCCACAAGGACTGTTCCACTGTTTAAGATGAAACCATGTCACTTAACATAAGGCAAGGCAACGGACCCTGTTTGTTTCATGCCTGTAGGAGAAGCCTCCACATCCAATGCAGGACATGGTCTTCACATAAAGAGTGATTTTTCCCTCCATCAGCGTGTGAATTGGTGTATGGCAAAGCATGAGGTAAAAGCTGAGGTGTTGCATAGGCACGTACAAAAAACTTTCTGATCCTCTTATGAAGAGTGATGTATCAGAGGACAGCTTTATGCTTTGAATTAATAGTGAAACAGAAAAAAGTGTCTAAGCCATTGGAAGTTCACTTTCTCCTTGACATCTGGTATGCTACAACTCTTGTTCACCACCAATACTCAGCATGTAACAGGAAGGTGGAACAGAATAATGGGCCTTTGACACTTTCCAAAGAAAAATATGAAGTGCAATAGTCTTTTTCCTTCTTTTATTAAAAAGTTGAAAATTCAAATCACATTTTGCCAGGAAAAATAATTGCAGACCTGTAGGAAGAATATAATAAAAATAAGCATCTCATATTCCTTGTGGCCTGGCTAAAACAATATTCTTTTCTTAGTCTTCACTATAAACAGTATGTGGAGCAAAATCCAAAAGAAATAGAGTTACATACTGATTCTTCATGTGACAAACAGATTTGAGTGAGTGCTTCCAAGTCATGAGATTGCTGCACAGGAGTTGGTCTTTTGGTCAAAGCTGGACATTGCCCGGCCTGGTGTGTTCCCTGTTCCAGCTACATCCTGGTGAATGAGATATGTTCAACCCATGAGAGCAAAGAGCTCACAATGCTTCCATCCTGTGTTCCACATCACTTAGCAGCTGCTTGAGCATCACAGTTTTGCTCCTCACATGAAAAGAAATTGCCCAGAGGTAGATATTTCTTGGCCTATTCTTGTTTATTTTCAATGGAGACACAAAGTCCTGATCCTCCAAACACAAGCAAACTGGGCACAAGGAAGTCCACATCTGAGACACAGAGCACCGTCCAGTGAGGCCTTGGCTAGCACCATCCTGGACCCATCTGGCACAGCAAAATGCCACCCAAAACTATCAGCTCAAATTTACACAAAGTTTCATGAGGTTAGCTGACAGCTACACCCATCCTCCAAAGCCCTCACTTTTGGCAAGATGCACTTGTTGAAGTGAAGAGTTCAAGCATACGGTCAACACATCTGAACTGGTGCCAGACCACACCTGGCTTTCATCCAAACACATCGGGAGACATCTCCATGCTCCCCAGCACTTCCAGGTTATAGCAGATCCGCAGTACAAAGATTTGCTGACATTGCTGTATTGGTTTAGAGTGGGAAAGAATCATAATATAAACCAAAATATCAATATCACCAGAAAAACTTTCCATGGAGAGGCAAGATAGACAATCATTAGGAACCCATTTATGTATATTTTTAAAGCTGATGTAGTCTGGGAGGGGATTTGATCAATTTTTTTTGTCAGTACGAGCTGTGTCATCACTGGCTAAATGAACCGAGTGTTTGTGTGTAGGCTAGTCCTCTTCTGAGGCTAGTATCTCGAAAGCATGAATTTCAAACATGCCAGCTGTGTGTCTTTGCAACAGCATCTGATATGCCTTTTTAGGTTGAAAGTGGTTATTATTGGTACCTGACTAACTGCTGTAAGTAAATGTTATGGATTTGTTTTTACTCGACTTGTACAAAGATTGACATGATATGGATCACACAATACATCTCCCATTGATATTAGTAGTTTTTCCCATGTTGTTTGAATCCTGAGGTCAAAATTGGTACTCTTTTTATTAGTTGCAGTTCTGCACAGACAATGTATTTTTTGCTCATTTATCCCTCTCTTTGACTCTCTGAAGGTTAAACAGAGGTGGGTAATCATCCAAGGGCCTCATAGACTTAACCTGCCGGCAGCAGCTGGCCCGGCTGCTTCGCTCCGGTTTATGGATTGAAGGGATCCATTGTCTTCGTGAAATCCATCATGTAAATCCAATGTGTATGCTTGAATACCCTTAACAGCACTGGCAATAAACAGCAGTGTCTGTGTCACGTTGCTCTTTATGCTTTTCTCCTTTGCTCAAATGAGTCTCATTAGCTTAAACCTCCACTATCCTGCTTTCAGCAGCACTGCCACAGTCATCTGTGAAAGAGCTTAAGTGGACCACCAGTTTCAACCTTCAGAGATATCCTCAGGCTGTTTTTTCTTTCCTCAGCTCATAAATGTGCCATTGCAGGACAGATATAACACAATCCTGACAAGCAGAACTGCCTCCAAAGTGATATATATTTTTTATTATATTTGTTTTAATAATGTCATGAAGATTGCTCTTCGGGATTCTGGAATTGAAAATGAAGCATTTTGGTATTTAAGAAGATGAAAGCACTGAAAATTTTTAATCAAAGATGTGTGGAAAGGGAAGCAAAAGGGAAGTTTTATGGAATTTTTTCATTGGAAAAAATGCAGGCAGCTTTACTAATAATACCTCCACACACATGTGATCCCTTTTTAGGAACTAGTGCTGAGGGGAGAACGGAATAAGAGAGTAGGAGCATAACCAGATCTCCCTTGCCTTAGGGGAAGATTTCCTTGTGACTGCAGGTTTGCAGTAATGCCTGGATAGGCCTCGCACAGGCTGCGCTCTCCTGAGCACCCGGGCAGCCAACGAAGAGCAGCAGAGCCACACTTACGGCAATGTGGTAAGAGGGGCTGGGTAGGGAACTAGAGAGTCTGAATTATCCTATTAACTCACAACCTCTTCAACAACCCCCTTGCCATCGGCACCATTGGGAGGGGGAACTGTGGTCACAGCAGCCATGGACCGGCTTCCACTCATGTCCACCAGCTCTCTGGATGCCTTCCAGTACTGGTGGATGTTGTTCGGGGCGCTCTGCTTGGTGACCCCCTCTGGTGCCCTCTCCATCTTTTTCTTGAGCCATCAGACCTCATGCCCTTTCCCTCTTTCTGTGGTTGTCCTTTGTAATCAACTGTTTTTCTCTGTTGTGTTCTTTTTGATGCAGAAGGGCTTGATGGAGAGTGCCAAAGAACCCCCTGTGACATATGGGACGTAGAGGCATATGATAAGACACGTGTGAAGGGTTGGCTCATGCAATCAGGGATGAAGGTGAAAGTCTGTGCAACTCCTTGTTTGTAGAGCCTGTCTGGAAGGTGTGGAGCTCACCTTCAGTGCACTGCCCTGGTTTTCCTCCCTCCCAAAGAAATGACCCCCTGCATGTGGCTGTCTACCTGACAGGTCAGGTACGACTCTTGGTGGGTTGCTGACTACCTGACTGCAGGATCCATTATCTTGGCATGTGGATTAATGAGATGAGAACAGGCCTGAGATGCTGTACTACTCTGTGTAGTACAAGACAGCATAAGGAAGAAGTCCATAATTTTGGCCCAGAACAGTGATTTGATCATTTTGATGGAGGATAGCAAAGATTTGAGGACTACCTACATGCAAACACTGTTACGATATAGTGCATCTGCTGACAAAACTCCTTGCACATAGCCCTGTTTTTGCAATGTGTATTTTGCATGGACATAGGCATTTACTAACGTATCACAGCTGCCTTTTGAGACTGAGAGTTACTGCTCTGTGGCTCTAGAACAGTCTTTCATAGGATCTGTGTATTTAAAAATGAAACAGCCCCAGATCTTTTTTTCCTCTTGGTAAATTGTTCTGAAAATGTGCAAAAGTAGGGAGGCCCTCAGACACGTTGTCTGTAAATGGAAGTATTTGTTCTCCTGCCTGCGCTTAGCATGGGCTGCTTTTTTGTTGTGTGCATGTATTTCTGTATGCATGTGAAATGTGATCACAATATATGTTCAAGATAAGAGACTAAGTCACTGATGTCCAAATGATTACCTTTGACTGGTTAATAAGTATCTACATAACAAACAGCAAAGTCTGATGGAAAGGACGGTTATATATGATATAACCTCGGTGAATGATAGGTATAGGATGAGAATGATAAGGTGGTTAAGTGAACTGACACACTTTCTGCTTCTCTCAAATAAAATTAGATAGCTCATGCTCTGGGTGATCAGATGAAGGAAAGTAGGCATTTCTATCAAACTGAACTGGAACAGTGATGGGTCGAGCTGGGACCTGGCATTTCAACTCTATAACCTTCTTTCTAATTGCTGGTAATGTTGCTAAACTTCAGGGAGCTGGGCTGCAATTTCCTATGCTGTTTCCTTGCCTTACACGAGTCTGAACCTGGAGGTTTGAAACTTAAGACTTTTTGTTTGTTTTTCTTGTGGTTTTAGGTTCCTTTGAGTTTCTTGTAGAAATCTTCAGCCAAAATTATTTTCAAAGGCCTCAAAAAAGGAAGGAAGGAAAGGAGCAGAAAGAGAACAGGGAGGGATAGGCTTGCCACACACAGAAAGCGAAGAGACCAACCAGCAAACAAACATAGGAAAGGCCAGGGCACTGGAGCAAAAGCCTCACCGTAAGAGGAGGCTGAGAAGACAAGAAAAATACAGTGCAGTGAGACAGAGAAAGGAGTCTCCATCCTTGGAGATATTCAGAAGCCGTCTGGACACAATCCTGGGCAACATGCTCTAGGTGACCCTGCTTGAGCAGGGGGGTTGGACTAGATGATCTCCAGAGGTCCCTTCCAACCTCAGCCACTCTGTGATTCTGTGATTCCATCCTCCAGCTCTGCTGGTGCAACAGGAAAGATGAGGCTCATGAAGAATATAAACTGTCCATCCTGTTTCTTTTAATCAGATCAATATCTAGTTGCAACCTATCCTTACAGCAGAGGTTGCATTAACTTTAGGAAATAAAACTAACCTGCCTCATAAGGGGGGAAAGAAAACATGCATCCAGGGCCTAAAGCAAAAGGGAGAACATGGGAATAATAAAACCTCTATTGTCTGCTCTACCATAGACGTGTAAGATGATCTTGAGAAAGCCAGGCTGAAAAAAATAAAAAAATACTTTAGTATCTCACAGGAGGGCTGTGATGCCTTATGGTTGACAGTTTTCAGCTACTACCATGTTAGACTTCCTAGGAAAGTTTAAAGAAATATTTTCTCACATTTATTCTATGCTTTTTTTGCTGAGTGTGCTTTGAAAGCTGCCTGACCCTATGGCTTCACACCACAGAAGCTGTAGGATACTGATCTCTATCAGAGTATTGCTCTTGTAAGGGCTGTGGTCTCCTGGTATTTTTGGAGAAGATCTAAAAAGATGCAGTGGAATCCCCGAAACCCTCACATGGTACCTGTTTTACAGAGTAGCCAGCTCTGACCCAGAAAATACTCCAGCCAGCACATGGACACCACTGCTTATTCTGCAGGACAGAGATCCAGGCCAAACCACTGAACAACGCTTAGGCCTCTCTTGTTGTACCTGTGTGGTCTCTGACAGTGATCATGGGCCTCAGGCACTTCACGGTCCCCCTTCTTCCTGGTTATGAGGGGAACTAGCAAGCAGCCCTATTACCCAGGCCAGAAAGACACAYGGAGGAGGGTTAGCACATTCAGATTTTCTAGACATGTTCCCTCAGCGGTGTAAAGGAATTTAGCAAACACCCTCTGCACAGAAGTGAATTTCCCTCTGCTTTCTCAGACGATTGCTTTAGTTAAAAGCCTTTCTGGGACGGCTGCCTATTCCTTCCCTCCCCCCGTCAATGCAGAACCAGTCCTTCCTTCGAAAGACATTGCTAGTGATGAGATTTCCAGCTGAAAGCAGGATTCAAGCGCTTTGTTAGGAACAGAAACTAAATATGCTTCATTGCACCTTATGAATTCTTTCAACATACAGGTGTCCCATTACATGTTTATGTATCGGGACACGTGTCTGTCACCACGGTAAAGGAGAAAAGAATTTCCACCGATGTGGATGCTCTTTTTTATCCTAATCTTATTGTTAAAGAACTGAGCTGCCTTTAGAAGTACTACAACATTTGTTTGTGTCACTGTAAGGGCTTCTTTCCATCCCTTTCTCAGTTTACACTTTTAGCAGTAACCTTCTTTTTATGGTCTCTGTTAATTAAGGAGAATAATCTTAACTTCAGTTAGTAAAATTGCTTTGTGTGCATGTGGGTGTGTGAAAATAATACCGTATCTTATTTCAAACCTCACGGGGTTTCAGCAATTATTCCTTTAATAGAAAATCTCAAAAGTCAATAGCCTTATAATATCTGACTCCTGGGAACGAGACTAAGGGGAAATTAAACATCCATCTTTTTAGTTTAATGGTGTAAAAGTATACGTACAGATAACTCTGCCATTCTGTGCATAATCCCCCCTGCCGAAACACAGATCCCAAAAGGCTCACCTAGGCCAGACAAGGTAGAGCCAGGTCTCACAGCCCCTGCTTGCTTGTATCAGCCTGCATGGGAATATTGCAAGCAGGGTGGCGAGTGGGCTGTTCCTGGGCTGTGCCTGGGCAGACATATCCAGGTGCAAAGCAGCACGTCCCAGGAGAGAAAAGCCTCACCCACTTTTCAATATGCCTTTCTTCTTCTTGGCTGTTCCCTATCATCCCGCCCTCCTTCAGCTTCCAGTCATTTTTCTTTTTTTTTTCTTGATCAAGGATATGCAAATGCTTTTCTGAGTCACTGCTTCTGCAATAGGAGTTTCATCTCTCCAGTAATGACCCTGAGTGAGTGTGTGCATTTCTGCTTTACGTGATTGTCTGCACGTCCCTTGGCAGACAGCAAGTATGTCTCCCAAACCAAGGCTCACATGTCTAATCACTTCCACTCCAAACTTTTGAGGCTGCGTTAGGGACAATATAATAACTAGTTTCTTGCAGGCTATGTTCTCAGAGGAAACACTCTAGGCAAAAAGTACAGTGAATCTGCTTTCTGATATCTAGCTCTTCTGAAGTTCAGGYCCACACATTATCTCCTATAGTCCGTTGGGAGAAGTAAGATTCGGAGAGACCCTGCCCTCCTGCACACTCCTGCACTCAGCTCTGCAGGGAATCCTGCCCCAAAATCTGGAGGAAGTAGAACTAGGAGGGTTGGTTGGGTGCTAGGAAAATGGATCTGCCCACTTTGGGAGATGGATGGCTTGTGACTGGCTTATATTTGCAAACCAGACCGCCACCATTTGAAATTCACCATTTGTTGACAGCACATGAGTTTGCATTTGGGCTGACAAAAAGATTTCAAATTCTTCAAGACATAAACTGCTGTTTGTAGGTAGTGCACGTGGCAAATAACACGGGAAACGGTAGCAAACAGAGACCATCTAGGATAGCCACTAAAGTGAAAATGGCAGCATGTAGACAACATGAACATATAGGCAGAGCACGATCTAGCAGCCCTGTCCTTATACAGTTGGAGAATCATCATATAGACAGCAAAGAGGACTGAAGTTAAATGAAAGAGAATCGTTCCTTCATTCCCTATTCCTGACCTTCTGTTTTCACTGAGTCCTGTGGAAGGCGTAAGTAGACATATGTCCAATCTGGCACATTACTTTCAGAAAGAGTTTATCTGAGCAGGTAATGCAGGAGTGAGCCCAGTGATCTTCCTTCACACTTCAGCTCTCTCCAATATTTAAAATTGCCCATTTGCTTCCAACCAGCTCTATATCCAAAGCAGGGAGGGTAGGTCAGGTATGACAAGGTGCGTGCTGTGATGTGACTTGGGACTTCTAGAGCGACCCATCGCTGAATGTTTCTAAGCAGGGGGTGTGGGGCAGGAAACATTCCTCAGGCAGTTCTGCAATTGTTCCCTACAGTGTGTATGATGAAGCTTCCTCATATTATCAGCTATACCAAGTGCTACTCTGTTGTATGTTATGGTGTCCTCCAGACTGCACCTTTCCACTAATCTTGAAAGACAAACTCATCAGTTGAGAGCTCACTTAGAAGTAGATCTTGCAACTTACACCCAAATAAGGAGCAACAGTCATGTCATAATTTGGTTCTGTTAGCAATGAGGGAAAGGAGGAGGAAAGGTTGGGAAACCAAAATAGTTTTCATTTGACTTAGGCCACGTACTACAATAGTTTGAAATACCCGTTCATGGGCAGAATTGGCCAGTTTGTTGGCATGTATGAGTCACTTGACGTAGACTGCCTCCACAACTGCTAACTAGCACTTCCCCTCGGCAGAAGGTGCAAGGGACAGGAATGGGAAGGTCCTGTTGGGACAAGCCTGAGGAACAAGCAGAAGTTTGATAAAATGGACCACGAGTTGTCTGCAGTTCACAAGGTAGCTCAGTACACAACGCAAGGGCTTGGGCCCTTACCGAAGACTAGGTCAGAGGGGCTACTTGCTCCAGCTTCTTCTCTTAAATAGGGACAAATAGATCCACATGTGCATCTGCTATTGCTGCCCAGCAGGGACACAGCAGGTGAATGCTGGCATGGTAGGACAGAGGTGCAGGTTAGAAAAGGCAGCACTGACAGAAGCCACCTTTCATACTAAAACATCTCGCTACGGGCAGCAAACAGCAGAGCAACCGCAGTGCAGCTGGGCTAACACTAGTCAACAAACAAAAAGATACAGAAAACAGGCAGAGAAGATTAGGACTAATTCATTAGTCATCTGCTAGCAGAAAGGGGTGAAATAAATCTCTGGGCAAAGATTCAGTAAAAGATATTTGGAAACTAGATGAATCAGCTTTTAACTGCTTCTCTGCACTGGGTAAGGAATGGCTAGTTGTGGAAGTCATTTAGTTTAAAGCATTGCTAGACATCACAGGCAAGGAGGTTTCTGTTACAAGATTTTTTTAAAGCGGTCTTTAATGAAGTTGGGATGCCTGTGAGCTGTGGCAGACAGTATAAGTGAACTTGGTCTGGGTTACAAAGGCTTTGCTGGAAGCAGGACGAATATTCACGCATGGCAGCACATACAGATGTGGACCTATGCATACAACTAACTCGACCACCCTGCGCAGGGCAGCCCTGTTTTGCTGTTCTGGCACAGATGTCTGTTATTGAACAGATGTCATTCTGTAAGCTCTCCTAAGCAGCTCCATTTTCCAGTCAGAATTGTAACTGGAATTATGTACAGCAGATAATTACAGTGTTTATAAAAAAGGGGAGTCTAAAAAAATGGTCTGGCAGCTCAGTGAATTGAGGTCACCCAACAAGCTGCTGCCCTTCCCTCTTGCCTTTTTCAAAAAAGCCAGATGACTTTATTAGAGACAGCCACAGAGCAGATACCATTTACATTACAAGCCAGGAAAGACRGCTAGAATATTCTTTTTTTCACTAACTTATTTTTTGGCGAGAGAACAAACAATGCCTGCTGTATCGTCAAACAGGTAACGGTCTCTTGTGTAGTTATAGCAAATTATTATACTTATTATTATAATAATTTATAGATATTTGTCCCTTAAGCCAGCTCCTTCTTCATGTTTTTTCACTGTCTGCTCTGTGACTGTCTTGTTGAGATCATAAGGGCAGGGACTGTCTGTGTCATATACAGCATTAGTCATATTGTGCCTAAAGAACCAGATTCTACACCTAATAATTATGTTGCATCACTGAAGTCAGCTATTAATAACATGAGAAAAAGTTGTAGCATCTGTACTAGTATATAATAATCATAAGGAATCACAATATATTTGCTCTGCCCTTTCTCTCCCTGTACAAASACGTAAATGCATCAGGACTAGGTTCTCTTCATAACTGTCTAATGAGACCCTGGCAATTAGTTCAGGCCTCAGTTTGTTAGATGTGATGGCCCTGCTTGTCAGCAGGTGTAAATCAATATAAAACAGCTGCTGCAATTTGACCCATAGATTAAAGAAAGCTGTATTTGAAGCCAGGAATTAATATTTGGATATAGCTTTGTCTAAATAAAAATATGTTTTGGATTAAATCTTCAGTCTGCAATGCTAACGTAATTATAACTTCAGAAAAAGAGAGAATAGATCTTATTAAATAAACATCTCTATGACAGAGAGAACAGAACTTTTAAATAAAACAAAACCAATCTGCGAGCCGAACAAAAATCTCTTAAAAGGCAATCCAGCGTACTTTTCTTCAAACAATTTTAAACTTTCTTCATATTTCCTCTTTTCTTCCATGTTCTAATCATGATAGGAAGATGATTGTCTAATACTAGTATCAGAGCATGGCAGATAGACGAAATATTATATTGTGGATAGTCTTGCAGTTTGGCTAAGGTCCACTGCGTTTGTAAGAGCTTCAGCTATGTGCATTTTGGTACATAGACTTGGCTGCAGAATGTCTGTGGATGCAGAAGCATGTACACCAAATTCAATGTTAAGTTTTAAATGAGGCATCACAGACCCTTGGATAAATGGACCATGAAACTAGAATCTGCAAGTGGAGACTTTGCTTGAGTTTCAGCTCTTCAAAGAATCTGCAGTGGTAGAAATTATGTCCACACAAAGTTCACTGAAATAACCGGATCCACGCCAACGCAGAATGCCAGCAATCTTAACGTTCACCAGAGAGATTTGTTTGCTGCATGCTATACAATACAAATCATGCATGGATACATTTATGAATATTTATCCACATGCACATATAAAATACATGCACATAGAATATATGTATAATCATAAGGAACAAATATGTGTACTTTTAAAAATGTTTTCATCATGTTGCTAGGTTTTCAATTTCTTTTATCTTTCACTTCGAAACAAATCATTCCAACACATTTGACCTTTTAAGCACTCAGACTGATGAGGTTAAAACAGCTGAGTTTTGTAGCCCACTTTACACAAGATGGTAAAAGATGATGTTGGTAAAAAGGGCAAGTGCTCTGAAGTGCCACATTCCTAAATACAAAACTGGAAAACCGGTGGGATTGTAGAGGAACTGTAAAAGCAGAGGAAGCAGGAGGGCTGGTGCATACGCAGAGAGTCTGTCAACACAGGTCCCTGCAGGATTTGGTTTTTTGCTGCGTGTGCTTGGAGAGTTGAAGCTGATTTTATACAGCCCTGTTGATTCCACTGTGAGATGGACGTAAGGGATGAGTGTCCTTAAAAGTCCTTGCAAAATTCTCCGAGATCTACAGGTGACTCGTGGGATCTTTCTCTTCTGAAATTGGAGGGAGTTGGGGCCCGGATTTCACCCATGCCTGTTGCTGTTGCCATGGGCAGCCAGTGGCTAAAGCTGCTAACCAAAATCAAAAATGTGGAGCAAACAGAAACCGAAAAAATGGGTGATAAAAGCAGACTGTGTTTGTGACGTATAGCAACTTTGGTGGTGCCAAGTATTTCAGTTTTACTGTGATTCCAGCAGTTTTGGAGCCGCAACCAGCAATGTTCAGCACGGYGGCTGTCTCCTGGCTCGCCAGTGGGGCCGACGTGAAAGCAGACCTGCCGTTCCCCTGCTGCAAAGCCCTCGCTGGGCAGGGTGGCTGTCCTTGGCAGAGGTGGTTCCCAGCGAAGCTGAAGCCAGGCCAATCAGTCAAACAGCGGTCCTGGACTCAGGGAACGCAGGCTGTGTGGAGCCACTAGGAGCTGCATCGAATGAGAGGCGGAGAGCAAGGAGGCAAAGGAAAAGGCTGGATGTGTGAAGTGGTTTGGAAGGAGTTTGGGAAAGAAATGGACATGGATGCAATGGGATCAGAGCGTGGCTCCACTCTTGGGGCAGAGGAAGGGAAGTCCATCTCCTCTGAGTGGAGGTCACTTCGTTGCAGCCCCAAGGCTATATCATGACTCTTTAAACCCCAAAAAATCTTTTGGAGAGAGAGGAGGGAAGTCAGTTCTCTCCTGTTTTAAACAGAAGAGAAGTTTGTCCCTTCCCTTCATGCCTTCAAGCGAGCTGTCAGCCAAGCTTCAGATGTTGGCCAACTCCTGTTTGCTGAATCCATGAATCTGCTGTGACTGAACTGCCCTCCATGCTTCACTGCGGCTCCCTCCTGAGGAGGAGGGTTTTGCGTGGCATGGTGTTATGGAGCGGCAGGCTGCATGAAACCCCTTGGGGTGCCTGTTGCTCTTTAAGATCAGGGTGTTCAGCCGCTGGTGAGAAGCAAGACGTAAAAGAAGAGGCAGTCCCAGACTGGTCATCTGTGGTCGGGGAGAGAGCTGGGGCTGCTGGCTCTGCAGGACCAAAGCTGAGAGCCTTCGAATACGCCAAAGCCTTCTCCTCCCACCTAAAAGAGGTCAACAAATTACCCCCGTGGCCAGAGGAGGGATCAAAACCCTCCACAGCAAGTCACCCTGGACACAACAAAAGCAGCCTCTGCTCCATAACAGCCAAAGCTCTTACACATTTATTTTCTGCATTTTAATTGCCAAATCTCTCAGGAGAGGCTGGATCCTTCACAAAAATCCTTGATGGGAAGAAACTCCCTAGGAAGGGATTGTTTGGTTTGGTTTCAAACTTGAAGGCCTCCCGTTTGCTTGGGACACTGCCACCAGCTGCCTAAGGATAGCCTGAATCCTTCGGACACAGGGTGGGCTACAGTCCTGCTGCAGGTGCACAGACAGCCTCCAGAGGCAGGACTGTCGGACATTATCTCCTTGCTGCACTATACTTTGCAGGTGTATATAAATTGGGTGGTTTGGTGCTTTTAATGATAAAATTCTACTGAGGTTTTTTTTCTCCTCAGTGGATTGTACTCCAGGTTAACATGTTTTTTTTTTCCTTGGAAATCCCTTTCTATGGGTCCTACTGCTTCGTTTTCTTTTGTCCAATGGCTCTTTTTTCTTTTTTTTTTTTTTTAAAAAAAAAGCACAAACAGTTCTAAAAGGAAGTGGAAAGCTGGTCTCCCTCCTCAGGGACGGGAGGTCTCCTTACTGGGTTGAGTGTCTTGACCCCTCTCGTACTCCTTGCTTTTCCCTGAATCTTGCACTTTAGGTAGCATACCTTCAAGGGGAGAAGAGGGACTGTTTTTATGCCCCTTCCTTGTTCCCCCTGGCTCCAGCTTTAATCACACCTCCCCCGAGTATGCCCTCCCCATCGGAGAGGCTGGAGCCCTCCCAAGCTAGAGGAGAAGTGAAGTCTGTGCCCCTCAGCACACGCCGCGTTGTGCGAAAAGGGGACTCGTGGGGATCCCATGTGGTGTCGAGTGCTTGTAGCTGTGGCTGTGATGTTCGGGGGCTCCCAATTTCGGTCTAAGTTCTATTTTGTGGAGCCAAGTGCTATTTTTGGCCCTTGCTCTTAGACTGCCTTTGCCTCAGTTTCCTTAACTGCACATTGAAGATAATATTTTCCAGCCTAAGAAGTTTATCATGATGATACATATATCTAAGGCGCTCAGCTTAAAATGAGGTGAAATGAACCTTTGGACATTTAAGATAAATAGGCCAGGACTCCAGTTATTTTGGCACTTTACTGAAAGATACTTCTGATCTAAACCCAATAGCCTGAGTATATTCATGCAGATGCATCTGTATGAAGTGCAGTAGAACAGAACAGCTACAGTGCTGAGACTGCTAAAGCTCTACAAGTTTTTGTTTTTTTTTTCTAATGTCCTCTTTCAAGATCAAGTCTGTAACAATGCAAGAGATTTTAACAGCCTGTGATGAAAATTTCCCATCTATAGAAGGAATAAAGTTAATTGATTTATTATTCCACAGACACAAAATAATAAACACACGCTCCGCTGTCTAGTTTTTGCTGCTCCCACAATAAGGCCACAGCATGAATTACCCTTAAATTTGACTAGCAATATGAAACACAAGCACAAAAACAGGGAGAAAAGCATGGGCAGAACTTGCCCTTGTTTTGCTTAGTGAGGCGGCACAGGGGAACTGCCCATGGAGCGAGCCGTAAGGCGCGCTGCAGTGATTCAGCTGCAGCGGGCAGCTGGGAGCTCGACCTCTCCCGGTCATGGTGTACCAACTGTGTCCGCGTCCTATTTAATTGATGTTCTGTTTACCACTCTGTTAAGCACTAGATTTGGAAAGTCCCCAGCTGGTGTGGAGGAATGAGCAGAATCTGTTTGCCCCTGTTCACCCTGCGCTGCCACACAGAAAAAGGCAAGATTCGACTCTCTGGTAGGATTTTAATAATTACTCTTCGAAACATTTACAGCTTGCTTTCTCTCCGCCCCGAGTTAAGCGCCATTAGATGTGAGCGGTGAATGGAGCGATGCGATGTTGCACTGTCCTGTCTGCAGCCCTGGAGTTGGATTTTAATGGGTTTCTCGTTCAGCAAAGCCAAACCATTGCAAACATGCTACTGGCAAATTTTTAAATAACACATTGAAGCTTGTCAATGAAAGGACTTGTGTGCAGTAAATTCCCCTTTTCAAATTTTATATGTCTTCTTCCCCCCCCCCCCCAGGGTCTCCAACCTAGAATTGCCTTTATATTCTTTAACCACAGAAGAAATTGGACTAGTGAGCCAAGGTAGTTCTAGGTATCACAGCTTCAGTTTTAGCTACTAAATACTGTGCTTGTCACCAGCATATTCTAAGTAATCTACTGACTAGTGATTAGTCACTTACAGAATTAGGTTGCTCACAGGTAGTTTGTGAATAGAAGGAGGAGCTACGTTTGTTTAATATAGTATCCGCACATAGATATTATCTCTGTTTACTGATAGAGAAGCTGAAACCCATAAAGACTGAATTGCTTGCCAAGAATTACAGAAAAAAGGCAGAGGCAGGTCTGGGGAAAGACTTTGGATCTCATGTCTCCAAGTTATCAGCTCTAACAAACAACAGTATCTCCCTTTAATTAATTATTCATTGCTAAGTGTTTGGAAGCAGCTGAGCAACAAGCATGTTGCATTAAAAGACATCTCGCTGGCAACTTTTAGGCCATGCAGGGCGTGAGCTAACACTCCTCCATTTCGGCTCTGAGAAAGCCTCTATATGGTAAAGAGCAGCTGTGCCTGGTCTCCATGAATGATTAAAGGTGAACGTTTTCCTTATTATTTTTTGCTACAGATCTCACTGGCAACCATGCAAGATGTGAACTGCCTAGTTGTTTTTGTCTTATTAAATGTAGTGTTTTCAGCCTGAGAAATTATTTTATTCACATGCTTACCTCTCTGAGGACCTCTTTTTCTGCCTATCCCCACTATGCTGAACCATGACCTCTCTTCAACCTTGTCCTTCACAAGGGAGAATTTTAGATATTTTCTCTCTTTCCAGTTGTAAAAGAGGGAGAGGAAAAAAAAAAAGTTGTTAACAAGCCTTCGATTGCTTCCCATCTACATGGACCTTCCCATCACTAAAGAATTCCCTGGGCTGTGCTGCTAAACATCTCCTTTCTTCTGCAAAGACTCTACCTCCTGCCTCTTGGTGTTTGCCTTTAGTGTTGTATTGTTGGACCTTACCAGGCCAGTTCATGCTGGTCATGACCTAGCTGAGTCTGGCTGTTCCTCTAGGAATAGCAGATGCCTTCAGTGGGGACGCTGTGCAGCCATCCAGTCTGTAAGTGAGGAAGCATGTCCCCAGCAGGAGTCAGGGACCATCTCCAAATCACTGGGATCTTCAAACGTGTGAAAGGGAGGAGAAGAAGGCTTAACATGGCTTCAGGCAGCCTGGATGCTGTTAACTGAGCTGAGATCTGGGCTCTGCAGTCAGTTCTGTGGACAGTGAGATGGCTGGATGTTGTGAGACCTCCATGTGGAGTGGGGTGCCTTGTACTCGTGGTCACCCCTGAAGCTGCTCTTTAAGAATGGCTCAAACAGTCCCTGTTTTACAAGCTCCTGCCTTAATGTCTAGCTCTTTACAGAACAAACTGCATCTGCCCAGGAGACTTGGTCGTTTGTCCTCTGCTTACATAGCAGTTTTGCTGCTTTAGCAGGACTAAGCTTTTTAAGCATTTATTTGATCTAAACATTATTTGTGTGTCACATCTCCATCTGTTCTGAAATCAATGTCCACGAGTCCACTTCCTCTCAGACCTTTCAAAGTTCACAGACTAATACCCCTTCTGCCAGCACAGAAAACATGTGCCTGTGTTTCCCATGGGCATCAGCTGCCCAGATTCCTCCACATATAAAATATCTCTAGCAGTGCATTCCCAGGTACACAGGCAAATGACCCTCATCCTCAAATAATGCCAGCTGACAAAGTCCAAAGGTGTCCTTCTTTTAAACTTTCCTCATGCCCTGGGCTGAAAGCTCTTGCTCCAGCTTAGTTCACTGACCTTGACAAACTCTTTCCTCCCATTTCCACTCTTGCTCGGCTCATACTTACTTGCTTCTCCTCCCAGTCCCGCACAGTGCTCCCAACACCCGGGTCCCACTGCTCTAAGATCTTTCTCATGGGAAGCTCCATGGTGTAGGATGCTAACCAATACTATGGCATGTAGGGTCTGTTTCCAAGTTCCCACCAACATGACCTGGCAGGTAGTTCGGCAGCCGGTAGCTGCAGATAACATTTCGCTCTATAAAACAGTTTGTGACAAAGGGGATAAATCTCCTCTTGCTAGAGTAAATCAGGAGTAACTCTAATTCTGGCATGCTCATGCACAAATGAAAAAAACAAACAAACAAACAAAAAAACCAGGCCTGGGCACAAAATACTGCACAAAATGAAAGTTCAGTGTGCTGTGTTACTGTGAAAATCATGACCTGTGCGTGTCATGTGACAGTATTGCTAAATGAGCTTTGAAATGAGAACATGTTCTAGTGGCCTCTTAAAGAATGTGGGTGGCAAAACAGCGACAGTAATCAGCAATGTTAATTGCAGTCACACATCAGTTTTCATTGGTGTTCACCAACTTTCCATATAAAAGACATTGCTACATTTGAAATCTGAGGACAAGTTAGCTAATCATTCATAGTGTGTTTGCTTTCTCCCAGGACTGTCTAGTAGGAATTGTACCTGGTGTTTTAAAGCTATTTCAAGCAAAGAGCCTAGAGCGAACTTGTTTAGTTGATTTAAGGATGTTTATAGCTGATCTGCCAATCAAACTGATTCAGAAAACTCTTTGGGGTATTAGATTCTATTCTACATTAAACTGAGTAATGTGTGGAGTGTCTCTGAGGAACTGCTCTGCTTTTTCCAGAAGACTGATTTCGGTGAAATGGTGTTACTACATATTTAAAACCATCCAGTATGTCTATTGCTAAAAATCATGGGACTATGAGTCAGTAGTCTTGGATGACTTACAGTTCTGTAACTGATTCACTGAAAATGAATGTCTATACTATGCATAACATGAACAGAAAGAAAGCTCAGATGCAAGAAGCAATTTAACCAAAGCACCAGAGAGTTTGTCACTGGCTAATTAGGGTAAATTACTCTGTTTTATAAGGCTGCAGTGTTTCCATTTCCATTCCAGTTTGTTCAGAGTGGACTGGTGCCTTTACAGTCCTGAGGCCCAGGTTATCTAACTATGAAACAGGTGAATTTTTCTAACTGAGAAATGTACAGATATGGCAAACTGTTTTGAGAAGAGTATTTTAGTCATTGCATTATAGCAAATTTGTTTTCTTCAAGTTATAGAATATGACTTTAATAGATCAGTGGGGAAAATTTGGCCCTCAGTTACAATATCACTACTTGGAGGTCAAATATAGAGTGTATTTAGAAAAAAACCTGCAATTTGTGTTTGAATATAGGACTTGGTACAAGAATCTGTAGGGAAAACAATTGGTGGTTCAGCTTCTTCAGTAAATTATACCTTTTCGAGCCCCATCTACAACAACAGAGTGACTGAATGGCCCAGCCTAGCTTATGCCATCTTCTGTAGACAAATGTAACTTTGCCCCATATTTATTGGCTAGCATTAAAAGTTTTTGAACTTTGGAGAATTCCTGCCGACAGGACAATTCCAGGAGTTCAATACCAAACCCGTCTGTTTGCCTCTGCATAGGGGAGAGCTTTAGCTAAGCCCAGAGGTTCCCAATTGTTTTTTAGTCCAGACTTCTCTTCCAGGTCTGCTCTGGCATCCCTAGCACCCATATTCCAAACACACAGTGCTGCCGACTTCCTCTACCCTGCGGGGAGAAAGGGGCACCAGCCTGGTGAAGCTGCCCAGGGAGGCAGCGGGGCCATGGGTTGCTGCGACAGCAGCAGCACAGAGGCAACTTTGCAAGGAGGTGGGCAGCAAACCCGTGCCAGCAAGTTCCTGCAACTGCCCCCGCAGCTCCGCTGCCTCTCGGGCACTTGCTGCTGGCTCTCTGCATCAACAGCCTTTTTTTTTCAGAAGCGCTGGCACAAAGCCCAGCCTCATAAGTCCAGCAGAAATTAAATCCTTGGGCTCTGCCCTACCTCATGTCCCCATAACTTGCCCTGAAGGACATGGTTAACTAGCCCCTTCCACGCCTCACCGTGCAACATCATGACGTTACAAGCATTCACGGATGGAGAATAGGGGAAGACTTTAAACCAAATTTTGGAGAAATGTCTCTTGCCAGAACCCAGGTAAGGACTACCTTTAGTGCGCCTTGAGGAGTTCTTGTTACACACAGTATCTTTGCTCCTACGGTGATATCAGTCCATGACTTTGTGCAGTTATCTTTTATACAGTACTCAACCCTGTACTGAATGCAGTGGTCAGTGGGGCATGTCATCTCATGCTACAGAGGGGCAAGGGGCTCTGGGCTAGTGACTTTCAATATTGAAAGACCCCCATGCGAATGGAGCTGCCTTTGAGCTTGGTTGGGATCCTGGGCCAGTTGGAAGGAGCGACTTCAGAACAAGTTGCCAGGTGTCTAAGAGGGCACAACTCACGTGCTTTCTTGCTCAATATTGTGATAAGAACTTTCCTTATATGTTCACGTTCAACCTTCACTGCTTGCCGCTGCCACTCTCAGATTTTCCCAACACAGTGTGTGTCTTGCTGTTGATATCACTTTAGTGCTGATATGGGACTTGTTATTTAGAGCCTCTGTGCTTTGCTGATATTTCGCAAGCGTCACTCACTGAACAAGTTCTGCGGTCAGACTGATTCAGGAAGCTACTACATACATCTGCTTGTGTCTGTATTCAATGCAGCCTCGAGGCCACCCAGACTCTCTTCTACCTGTGCCTTATTTATTTATTTATTCCTCCTGTCCTGTCCTCTCCCTCCCAAACATCTATTGCTGCATTTCCAGAGAAATGCAATTGCTCGCATCTTGAATTAAAAGGTACCTCTCTAGTACTGGTACGTTCACCTTGTTAACTGCCAGAAGTTATCACGTAAATCATGGACATGCTGGAGCTTCAGAGGGAAAAACAAAACACAATGCTGATGTTACAGAAATATTTTATCACAAGAGGGGGAAGGAAATCTACAGTGCTACCAGCTCTGAAGATTTGTAGAGAAAATGTCATGAGCATTCATCTCTGTTCACAGACACTCCCCCTGGAATGCTTTTGAAAAGCAAATTATACAGGCTAGTGCCATAGGATTGTCCCTTGTGTTCACACTGGGCCTGGAAATGGACTCCAAATTGCATTGGGAGGAGACCTGGGGCTCTTTATTCCTTGTGGTTCCTCTTCTCAAATCGTTTTGGCCACGAGGGTGCGAAAGGCTTTGTTTTGCTCCAAAGAAAGAGAGGGGGAAAAAAAAGTCTTTGCAAAAAAGGCAAGTTTAAGCCAACTCTGCTAGTTTTAGTACCCGGTGCAGTGCACAATGCAGGGCTTTGTGCACATCCCAAGGAGAAGAACACATGTGCGTATTTAAATGGGAACTGAAAAGAAATGCTCTGTCAACCGCCCAGGAGCTGGGATGTTTATGGGTCAGTTTCCTAAGTGAGTGTAATGGCATGAGAGCAATTAGGAGACGATTAAGATCAACACGCAGAGCAAAGCTCTCTGGAGGCCTGTCCTGCACAGGCAAATGAAACAGATCTTGACTCAAATAGATCTTTTTTAAAGTGGGTTTGGATAACTAAAGCATAAACAGCAAAAAGGAGGATCTTTTTTAGGTTTTTATTCCTCAGGACACACTTCCTTGTAGGCAGAGAAAAGGCTGACAGTGAAAGAACAGAGGTGAGCCATGCATATAAAATAACAAAGGAGCAATAAAAATTAAAACAGGTGAATTTTAGTCATGACCCAAATCCAAGGAAAAGATTTAGGGACCCAAACAGGACTGAGGTGTCCTCCTGGCTAGACACCCTCCTGGGATCGCTTGTGTCAGGAGTTGCCCATTCCAGCTGCTTGTCACTGCTGTCTGCTGAATGCACCACTTGTGGGGCTGCTCTTTATTTTCTTCATGCAAAACCAGCTGGATCATTTTCATTGTTCAGCTTGTTGATCTGAGCTGATTTTCATCAGCAGCTGACCGAAGAGTGCTCTCATAAATTGCCCTGTTAGCAAAGTGTTTGACAGTCAGGATACCACGGCAAGGAAGGTGGAGACAGCAGGGTGTAGCAAGAAGATCTCAAGAAGATATCGAACCACCAGCCAAACCCCCAAAGCCTTATATTCCCCCATTTCACCCAGCAACTGTATCTCCCTAGAGTCCAATGCCCTAAGCTGTGAATTTTGTACCTGTTTAGAATTGCCACAATGAGGGAAGACAGATCCCTGGTAAGTGATGGTGTCTAGAAACTAGCTAGGTAAAGGGACACACAAGTTCAGCTTGGCCCACTATGGAAAGAAAGATGGGATACGCAGGCAGAAACTGTCTTTTACAATTTCATAACTCTTCTGCAGAGTTCTTCTTGCTTGCAACAGCAATATTGAGGCATTATGAATAATGGTAGGCATCTTTTATGTTAAAACACCTTTTGTAAAACACATCTCCTACGTCTCAGGAGAGTATCTTAAAATAAGTGACAGACACTTCTTCATGGGCCCCTGCTCCGGTTCTCCGCTGGAAGTTGGGTCACTGTATAGCCAAGAGTAGAAGGTGCATGGGCCCAGAAGGACTGGCATACAAAGTAGTCATCTGGCACTCAGGAGAAGGCTCTTGATCCCCAGCAGACGGTGATAACTCCATTTCTTTTCTGCTTCAGGTATGTAATTCCAGAGCAGGATGGCAGTGCGGCAAACATTAGGGTCTAATTTTTCCTGTTGCATAGCTCTAGGCAGTCCTTGTTTTGCATGCTTAGACCACATTTATGCACTGTTTAGGAAACCTTATCTCCAGATTTCATTCTGACGACTGTGGATGTAAAGCCTTGGGGCTGGAGTTCTTGAGATCTGGCCAAAGTCTGGACACAGGTCCTCTGAGATCAGTTTGTTTTGTTACAGGATTATCTCTCTGTGCATGATGAAAGGTGGTTTTTCTGCCTTCTGTTTAACACTGGAGGTTTTAGACATTGGTCCTACCATGGACTGTCATATTTTAGATGGTGAAAACATGAAGATTCAACTGAAAGTAAAACACGTCTCGGTGCATTAGTCAGTTACTTTCCACATTATTTCTGCTGTGGATAGAGCAGTCTTTGTCCTTGTGCAGCTGAAATATTAAACAAATTGCTGAGCTACTCATGATCTTTCCTTTCACATAGGCGCCACTGCCCACAAACTCTCCCAGCAGGTAACTGTTGTCTGAGAAGTTCCTCTGCTCCCTCCCAGCTAGTGCACCAGTAGGCAGGCCAGGATGGCTGAATTAAGGAACCTTATACTCTTTGCAGCGGTGGAGCATGTGCATGTGAAAAGAGAGATAAGCTAGACTGGCAGAAACTGTCTTTCACAATTTCATAACTCTCCTGAGCAATTCTATTTGCTTGCAACCGCCACCAGATCCAGTCATGCAGCTGGGGTTGTTAAAGGAGCTGAAGGAGAATAGCCCATCCTTCCATTTTCTGTCCACCTTGGAAATGTCCTTAGCTCCCTAGCATTGCATGGATTAGTGTTAGCCCTGATGAAAGGAAAGAGCTGCGACCACTGATCCAGTTGATCGCCAGTGGTGGCCCCCACCTTGTCCTTATAACTTTGAACCCTTAGGCCTGTGAATCATTGTGCAGTTGCACTACTTACATACTCAGTAGCTACACCGCCAGCTAAGGTTTACATGGGAAAGGGTGTTTTTAGATCCTCCATCAGCTGTTCTTCCTTCCCAGGCTAATATGTTGCCAGTTAAACCATCCTAAAGCAAAGCTGAGAAAAAACATATGTGCTGCATGTGTATCTAGCAAAAAAGCAAACAAATTCCTCTCTGTTCTGCCTTCTCCCCTGTGTCTTCGGAAATGTGTCCCTGATTTTTAATAGTTTTCTCACAAACATTTGGAAATCAAAAGGTCAGTCTTCTGGGGTTTTGAGGTCACCTGGTTTGGGTAAAAGGAGGAGCTAACATCCACTCTTCTGACTTTGTTAACCTAGCACACAGGAAGGCCTTTATGAGGTTAAACCCCAAATTTGTGCTTAGATGCTTTTCATAAGCTTGAGTTTATGCTCGGAGGGAAGTGTTAGGCTGTTCTTATCAGACTGTGCACCTCAAAGACATGGACACACAAAGCCCACACCACCTGCCTGCCCCGCCTTGGCTACCTCTCTTTTACACAACCTTGTGTAGCTGGTATYGGGTGGACAAGTTGGTTTCAACGTCCTTGCTTGAAGGGTCCTCCTGCTGTGTGTAACATTAGGTTGATAGGATGTGTCTTTCTGTCCTTAAAAAGATGCAGTTTCACTGAAAGGCACCCCAGGCACCAGCAATGTGGACTCGCAGGGCTGTATTTACACTGCTAAATATTCATCCCATCTAGGATGTGATCCCTGGCTCCTAGGGCAAGCTTCACCAGGGTGGTGATTTTATAGGATGAGCCCAAGATGAACCATACACCACATCCCCAGGGGAAGGCATGAGAGCCTGGGGGCTCAAAGCCCGGGGGGGAAGGGGATGATGGTGAAGGCAACGTAAGGCAGAAGGAGTCTAATCTGGCTCAGTCTCACTCTCACTGCCCGTGGGGAAGGCTACCTGGGGGGGACTGTCACCCATGCCCTGCCGGGGGTTTGTCTTGGGCAGAACTGGTCAGATTGCTCCAAAACAGATACAGGGAGAGAAACAACAGTTTTGCATTATGGACAGTCAGTGGTTCATTGACTCAGTTTCTTCCCTGGATGGCTTTTATTTAATAGGGCAGACATACCACCAGAGCCCAGATGAAGGATCCCATGGTATGTAACCTGTTCCATAGTCCTCTCTCTCATGGACAAAGAAGACATAGTCCCTGGTTTTTGAAAGAGGCTGTTCTGCTTAGAGAATTTCACCCCTCATCTTTTTCAGATGCTGAAACCAAGTGCCAGGAGTGAAGCTTTTAGGCTCCAACAAAAGCCCACTCTAAATGTTAAAGATGTCCTTCACCAAAAGCTTTTCTCTTTCTCACTCTTCTGCAGCTGGTTGACAGAAGGCCGTAGAGATTAGCTGCATTTCTGTGAGCTATTTATACTGAAATATTTTGTGTTGAAAGATGTAAGCCCTTTGTTTCCTCTGTATGTACACAGTGATCCCCGAGGGCAAGCAAATCCTGCTTTGTTTTGGATCAGATACATTATGAATTACTGTTGTAAAAGGTCCCCAAGTGCACTTTTATGAGTCAGTCTCACCTATATGCTTTCGCCTGTCACCAGCCGCTCTCGGAAGTGTCTGCAGCTTTTCAATTCCAGATTACCCTAGTTAAAACAAGTCTAATCCCCACTTGGAAGGATGCTTCCAAAGCATTTTCTCTGAAACAATATTTCTTGATACTTTTTCCAGGCAGAGAGAGCACTTAGCTCCCTGGTTGAGGGAAAAAAAAGAAAAAAGAAAAAGAAATAGCAACAACAACAAAACCCTGGGGTAATATCTTTGGCCAGTTTGGCTGGCTGATGTGTTAGATGAGGCAATCCTCATATGTAATGTGACCCTGATATCCTAAAATTAAATGCATGGAGCCATGCTATATTCTCCCTTTTATGAATGGAAAAGGGCTGTGCTTCCACGGATCCCAGCTGAGAGGATCTGAAAAGCAAACACGGAGATGAGAACGGTACCAAAATCCAAGCAGGTAAATAGAGAGACAGATTCCTCGTTAGATGCATTCCCCTTTCCTTCTCTTCCTGTCCCAGAAGAGCTCATCTGTAGCAGCTGGTGGTTTGGGATCGTGTGGGACCAGTGGGGTCGGGGTACAAAATTGCCAGGTTTTCTGGAGCAAGTGCTCCGTAGGAATTTTTCCATATGTCTTTGCATTGGGGTGAGCATCTGTAAAGATGGGGCTCTGAGTGGTCAACTAGTCCCATATCAGCCCAACTTGATGGGCCTGGAGATCCTCTGACCAAAACTCCCATGGGCTTTCCAGTTCCCTAGTCAGGGACTCTGTCATGGGGAAAAAATTTGGAAGTAAATTTTGCTGCCTGAATATTGGGCTTGGCAGAGAAGTCATCTGACAATACGACACTGCATTTCTTTTCTCCGGGTGAGGGGATCTCTCATCTCTCCCTCAATTCTGCAGGGAATCCACTGGAAATTCCCCTTCCTAGGAAGCCTCCTTCATGCTGTGTGGTAGCAGGAAAGCTGAACATTAGCAGCAGTGCTACGTTACAGTCTATTAGCAGGGAGCCAATTTTATTTGACCCAGTATGAGTCACTGGACTTGCAAGTAGATAGCCAAATTCTTCTTTTTGTTACACCCACTTAATCCTGTGGGCTTCAGTGAGTGGGAGGGTAATGAAATTGGTCCAGTTATATTTTATTAAGTAAAACTGCATTTTGGTCCAAGCTGTTGCAGAAGTGCACACTTCAACGTGATGCCCTATAAAGGTCACCCAAATCTTTTTTCCCTTGGGAAGAGAAGAATTACTTTAAATAAGGCTTGATTAATGAATAATACCATCCTGGAAGGGATTTTTCTTTGTTTTGGATGGTATAGGTGGCCATCAGTTGCTGAAAACAGGGAATCTTTCCTTGGTTGCACAATTCAGTAACACAAAAATGAACGCAAAATGCTGCTAAGGACTGGGCACCATTTACCACTGCTAATTCCCCTTTTATGTTTTAGGTTTTATGTTAAGTATTTCCACACTTCACTGACACCCTATTTTTAAGACTTGTATTATGAAGACCTTTACCTTAGCTTTGATTTAAGGATTTTATTTTCTGTCACTTTTAAGTTATTAGTACCACACTTATTAGGCATACCGCAGCCTTAAAAGGCTTCTTCAGAGTAGTCCAAAATACCCTTAATATTTTTTTTTGCACTTTTCCAAAAGATGGCTTTCTTTGGGAAACCAATGGTGATTATTTTCTGGATTTAGACTGCAATATGTACCAAACAAAATAAGAAATGCATATAAATGAAGTTTCTTTATACTGACTTCATGAAAAAATGATAGGGCGAATATATATGAAAGAGGAGAACAGATGAATTTGGGCTGCAGCATAGTGTTATTCTGCTCTGTAAATCAACAGGGCTGTAGGAAGAAGTGTCACTATTGTTACAGAAGTTTCTTCAAAGTAACAAAAGTTAATTCTAATTAATAGGATTATTAAAATTGGTTCTTGTTAGGAGGAACTGTTCTAGGTCATTGCCAATTTTTTTTTTAAAACAAAGATCTTGGTGGAGAGTTAAACAAAAGATATGTGATTTGCAATCTTATTTTATTAAATGAAATATTCCCATTCATGAGGAGATTTATGATTTCTGTTACTACAGGCAAAGCCTCCAGTGTTAAAGACAATAAAATATCCAGCTGTGTTTATACAGAACCTAGACAAGAACTCCACAATTTTTTTTTCTCCTGTTTTCCTATGGCTTCTTCTCTGTACATCAGTAATGACTGCTGGGATTGTGTTTGGCATTAAACATTGAACAGAGACTTTTTGTTGCTAACTACATGGTTATGACAAATGGCAGATTGTTAAAGTAGAAACTGTGTTATCAAAAGTCAATCAAGAGCATGTCAAAAACTCCGACTCCTTGTGCAGAAACCGAATGTGGAATAGAAATACCAAACAGCCCTAGACTGGAGAAAGAGACCACTCATATAAAACAAACAGACAAAAAACGTAGGAAGACAGAGGAACACAGAGGTGGGCAACTGGAACCATCCAGTGTGCCATGAAGTGTGTTTAACTGTTTTTGCTAAAAAAATCCTTAAAAGAGAGAGCCTTTAAAAGTTAACAGCAGGGAGGTGAGCGCCGAGGACTTGTGAAGGGTCAACATAGTATTTGTGTTTCAGAAGGTGGAAGCGAGGAAGAGCAACAAACCCAAGGAATTCGGCTGAACTTGGCAAGCTACTGGAACAAATTATGAAACAGCCCGTAAGCACTTGGAAGATAATACACTGCTAAGAAATGTCCAATATGGTTCTGTGAAGAATAAACAATGTCAAAGGAATTCAGTTTCTTCTCTGACATGGTAATTCATATAGCTGATTGGAGGGAAGCAACTGGCGTGACTTATTGCATTTGTAATAAAACTTTGGGTATGATTTCCATATAATATCCCCATAAGGAAAGCAGGGACATAGGGTCTAGATAAAATGACTATAAACTCACCACAAAATTGCTACTCAACAGGGATGACACATCAAATAGCCCCTTTCAGTGATTTATACCATTATAAAATAGAAATCAAACTCGCAATGTGCTGCTGGCAATGATTTCATTAAACAGAAGAAATGGCCTAAATTAATTAATTTATTACAAACCTAGAAATAAGAAATCACTGCCCAAACAGGAAAAGCTAACCAGACAGCAAGAGTACAAAAAAGGATCTACCAACCAAGCATGAAAAAAATCTGATACGGTGCAACTGAGAAAATGCCATCTTGGGACATATTAGCAGAAGTGCTGTGAGTCAGACACAGGACATAAATTCTGCAATTCATTTAGCCCCTTTGGCTAGCAAATCTATGCAGAGATCCTCTACAGCCTCTGACTTCTAGAGTTTAGTGCCAGTTTTGGACACTGCATGCTAAAAAAACATGTAAAAAAAAATGGAGAGACTCAAGAGGAGAACTGTGAACCAGACGAGCACTTTAGGAAACATGATGTATGAGGAAAAGTTTTAAAAATAAACTTTGTTTTGCTTTTAAAACACTGAAAGGGGAAGACAACGAACACAAACACCACAGAAACAGAGAAGGAAGGTCCACAAGCTCGCCCTCCTGTACATGAAAATGCTATCAGGAGCGTTACAATTAGAATGAAAATTGTGATCACCTTGCTCTGCAGGTGCTCTGAGTCTATGACAGGAAATAACTAGCAGAAAGAAAAAAATAGAAAACAATTTCTTATTGTAATAATATTCACGTCTCAGAAGACATAGCTTAGAGAAGCACTGAGCTCGGTTGCTGGAAGGTTTTAAAACAGGTTTAAACAACTGGACAAGGGATGTCCAGATTTACCTGATCCTTTTTCAGAACAGGAAGTCCCACCTGGAGTCCCCTTCAACACTGATCTGCTATAATTTGATATGAAAATACAGGTTCTCTTCTTTCCTCTAGAAACTGCTTGGCAGACTTCTTGCTTTAAGGAAAAAAAAATCAATAGAGTAAAACCTTAATTCTTACTTAAGGTCTAGAGGCCGCTAGTCTGTTGTTTTGTTTGTTTGTTTGTTTGCAAATGTATACAGTAAGCCTATACTTTCAGTTATACTTTCATCTAATATCTTTTTTGAACCCCTTTTATACAATAGTGCAGTGCTTTAGGTATAACACTGTGAAGGCTTTTGCTGTTTAAGTGGTTACAAATACAAGAAACTGCCTGAGCTTCTCTGTTCACGGCACTAATCTGAAACTGGCTCAAAACCCCTTTTTGCTAGTCTCTTGGAGGGTCACATACTCTATTTTCCAGAATCTCTGAGACTCCCTTGTCCGCATGCTTCCGTGAGGTTTAAGCTGCTTTTCTTCTCCAAATATTTACACCATCAGTAGATGGTGCGCAAAACAATAAACAGAAAAACACACGTAGTTCAGATTCCAGAGTGACTCAGTTCGTGTCTTTGCTTTGTACTGTCTCGAGCCCAAAGCTGTCGTCGTCTTGGCTACCTGCTTCCTCAGTGGAGTTTCCTGACTCAAAACTCTCTTAAATGCAGCTAAACTTTCTTAAAAGCAACAGCTGTCCCTTGCATTTACCCTCTAAGTGAAAAACAGTCTGAGCAAGAAAGTGGCCTTTATGTCAAGTGCGAGATCGCTTTTTGTTTGTTTGCTTGTTTTTGCTTTGTTCCTGCTACTAAATCCCTCTTAGGATCAGGAAAACAGGGTATTATCTGTCCCCTGCCACCCCCCCCCCAAAAAAAAAAAAAAAAAAGGATTGTGCCAAAGTACCTGATACAATCTTCAGTTTTTCCTCCTCGCTGGAAGAACCTACAATCTTTGATTAACCATTCAGGCTAGGATTCATGTGTTTTTTTCCCTTTCCACTTTTATGAACAGACCTTCTATATGAAGGAATTGATCTACGTTAATTATTTAAGGACACCTAATACATACATGGCTAACAATAATGTATCGTTATTGTTATTTAACTCTGGGAAGGATTTGGGGTGTCACAGTATGAGAGATATTTGTTTATCAAATAAAGATGTTTTATTGTAGTGGTTAGTCCTAATCTTACATATTTGCCAGATCTGCACATTCAGTATCACGCCTCTGTGGCCTGGCCAGTGTTTCTGTAGCACCAGGGAACATTAATAACTGAGGCCCTTTAAGATTATTTCAGGGAGGTTTGATATTTAGCCAGGAAAACTCTTCAGTACATAACTGCCAAATTCTGGCAATGGGAGTGTGGAGGATGTGGCTCTAAAAATTTCTAATTCAGTACTCTGCAGCTGCTGGAAAGGGGACACTTCCCTTTTGGTGAAGAAAGTTCTGTTTTGACAGCCTTCTAAGAAGGGACGCCAGCAGCTGCTGAAGCCAGGACGCTTTGGATACCAGCAGTTATCATGAGCCGCTGTTTTTCCCTGGGGCTTTTAGCCTGCTGCCGGCCCTGTGCGATCACCTGCGCGTGAAAGGGCACGGAGTACGAATTACTGGGCAACACTGACAGGGGCAGTTCCCTAACAGCCAGACACTCCTTTACAGCTGCTTGGATATTGCGTGAGGATCTACCTTCTGCAGCAGGTTCCCTGGAATGGCGACTCCGATAAGCTGGACCATCAATCTGCGTAAATGAGGGTCCAAGTCAAGGCTCTGGATTGTCTCACCTAACAAGGGAACCATGAAGGATTTGAACTTCTTTGTGAGGCTGCTCTCCAGCAGAGGATGTTCTCCTCTCTCCGGGGGACAACCCACCAGAACCTCCCATTGCCTGTCAGCACACAAATTTGTCGTAACACAAGGCCTCTGCTGAGCTCATGAAGAGCTGACGGATGAGAAATGAGTGGGCTTCCTGCAAGCAGCCCAGAAGCCCTAGGAACCACTCCTGGAAAATCGTTGCACCCACGTAAGGAAAGGCTGAGGGTTGTCTTTCAAGTCTGAATATGGAGCTTTCTGCTTGACCAAGACTGGGTTAAGCTTAAAACACTGACATAACAAAGGGCAAATAAATAATGGGCTTAGGTCAGCTCAAGACTACTTTCAACCTTTGTCTGGAGTTTATAATATAGAGAAAAAAAGGACCTAGGGAGACTCCTTTCACCACTGAACACAATCAGATGTAAGCAGCTCCACAGTTGCCCGGGGGTGAAGATCTGTCCCTTCTTACAACCTCTGCAAGCCTGCATCAAATGACGTCGCTAGAACATGAGACTGAATTTGGCCCCTGTGGGCTTTTGTATCTTGAAAGTAATGACAGTGATAACCCTGTACGAAGAATCAGTTATGTCAATGGTTTTTGTAGACAAAGAATCTAGTAAATGTGCTACATAATGTTATACACAATATTATTTTTTAAAGAATGTTCCCCAATGGATTGTAATTCACTCAGTTTAAAATATGACTATAAATAGAGCTTCATGCTTTTCAAAATGGGTTAACTAGATATGGTCAAGTCTCCCCTTCTGGTTTAAGAATTTTTTTCAGCACTTTAGCTAAGATTCAAAAAAAATGGCTTTGAGGTTCTGTCCAAATATGGTTGCAAATATCATGTTTGAAGTTTGGTTATAAAAACTGTAACAGATTTTTGTCCACTTTTCTATTCTGATAATTTTAAAGAGTTTCCTCTGAGAAGAAAATAACTTATGATGCGTAGGACAAACAAAGCACTGAATGCATTCCAACAGGGAAAGCACGCTAAGCAGGAAATCTTACATTCAGTAACAAATGTTCTTCATGTCATTCCTTATCAGTTTGCTCAGGGTCTTTCTGAGCTGAAGGCACACAAAGTGTTGTACAGGCAATCTTTTTAGATATGTGGCCTCAAAGCTCAAAACATTTTGTTTCAGTACATTCATACTATTATCCCAGGGTGAAGTCTCTATTAATCATTCTGCTAGAAATTCTGATCTTGCGGTGAAGTGTGTTCATCATCGAAGGTGAGTTGAGGAGATCGAGGCTCAGTTTGTGATTCATCTCAGATTAATAATTCGGAGAACCCCTATTTCGGGGTGTTCCATGTGGGGCATTTTTGAGGGATCTAGTTCTTTAATGGGCAGGGAAATCAGGCCCTTCTACAAAGGGTAACTGCATGCAGTCAGAGTCTGCTCATCCTGCAAACTAATGTTTCTTTCAGCTCTAATACTTGTAATTACTAATAACCTTGAAATATGCAAGACTTAAAACTCTGACCTCAGTCCCTTATCTAGAAAACCACAGGGAATGTCCTCGCTACTTCAATATTGAGCATTTTTGTCAGGAACTGTCTCTCGAGATCAATTTATAGCATACCAGAGCAATGCAGGGTTCCTCACCTTAGCTGGGACCTCTACCCAGCAATGTAATGTTGATGAATAGCAATTAGCCACTTTTGTATAGCTTTGCTACATGCTATTAAACACATGTGGCCCTGCATCCACAGATGTTGTATCTCAGTGCTGGGTGATGAAAAGCTAAAATGAGATCATCAGTTGTGCCGGCAAGCACTCGCACAGAGTTCAGCAAGGTACCAGGGCTAAATACAGCCTTGCTGCCCAGCCTTTTCAAATAGCTGCATTTTCAATTTGAAATTTTGTTGGTGAACAACCCACGGAACTGAGGGCATGGGAACTGGCTGAAACTTGTCTGTACATGTGCTTCACTGCAAACAGTGGGAGCTCGTGCTCACAGAGCTGTGATTGCTGCTGGATGCTACCAGCTGTGTGGTACGCCAAGTAGCAAACAGAAATGTGATATGCCCAACTGCTGTATCTTCTACCAAGGTGATGTTAGAATATAAACTAGAAGTGCTTATGCTTTCTTGCCAATAAACACAACTAGGCCTACTGGGCATTTAAGAGGCAGTTTTTTCCAGTGCTACTTCCAACAGGAGTTTTGGTTGTTTCTTTTTGCTCTGCTTGGCCTGTACTTTTGGTAAACGGGACAAGCCTTAGGCCTTTTGCTATCACTGCTCATTGGATGCTCTCCAAGACAGCCCTGAGAGTCTTCAATGCTTGTATCACTTCCCGTATCCTTTTTAACACATTTGTCTCAATTCCCTCCTGCTCCAATTAGTGCTCCCCAGTTTGGTGCCTCTAAATCAAGTTCTATTCAACAGTAAGCTCTTCCCTTTCCAATGACAACTGGGGCTATGCCATCACCCTCTATCAATAACCTTAATCATAGTTTTTCAGTGTAAAGCTCATCCTTAGCTGTAGCTCTGCTGATGTTGTTTCCTGCTTTGTTTGAATCAAGGAACAATGAGATTGACCTGTTCATATTAAACTTGAGGTGTTTGCTCTATTAGATACTTGTTCTGAGCTTTAAGACCTGTGTCTGCAATGACCACTGCAGACATTGGTCTACATTGTCTTCAATTTCTAATTCTAAAGGTTATTSTCTGAACTGTTTTGATGGGGGCTAGTTTGTTCAGATTAGCAATGACAATAAACATCGCATGTACTTGTTTCCTGTGGACAAAATCCTGGAATTTTCCACATGCAGAGCTAAAGCCAAATCATTTATCTCTGTTACCACCAAAACTCTACTTGTGCTTACAAGATACATCTTTGATCTGTTTTCAGAAGAGCAGTAAGTCAATCTGCCCTTCGAGCATGGGATAACTCCATTTACTGCTAATTGTCATACTATAGTATCTCAGACCTACTGCCTCTTTAATTTCTGGCTTCGTTTTTTTAGAACACTTGGCCTGCATCCCATATCCATAGGACATGCTGCACTGTAGCATTTCAGGCCACCAACTGGTTGCTGGTTATTTTGGATGGTTAGATGAAGCCTCCAGAGTTAGCCTTTCTAAGCAGTCTTGGCATCTGTCATTGTTCAATCTTGGTTTTATGGTGATAGTCCCAGCCTTGCTGTGATTTACCCTTTACCCTCCTGTGACAGCTTTCCTTTGGACCTGCTGTTTCCATTGAGCAGAACTTATTTTTATTTTCTTAGCTTTGAGTTAGTTTCCTAAAATTGTGTCCAGTCCCAGCCTCTCAAACCACAACTGGTAGCTGTTGCCCCATTATACCCTCTGCCACTGCTGAACAGAGTTTGGCTTCATTGTCCTTGCGGTTTCCGTTCAAGTAGATGTAAACTGCTATTAGACCGTCCCTTGGTCTCCTATTTTAAAGACTAAAAAAGCCCAGCTTCCTCACCTTCTCCTTTCAAGTCATGTGCCATAGGCCCCTGAGTATCTTTGCAGCTCTTTGCTGGATCATCTCAAATTTCTTGACCTCCTTCTTGAACTGGTAGGTCCAAAATGAGTCTTACCAGAGATGGGTAAAGGAGGTAACCATTTTCTCCAGTCTGCTGGGCACACTTTTCCTGATGTATCCCAGTGCGAAACTTGTCTTATCTGCAATGAGAGCAGACTTTTGGCTGTAAGTCATCCTGGCATCCACCACAACCCCCAGATCCCCTTTCATCAAGGCTCATCCATTCAGGCTTCCACCCTGTGCTCATGCATGGGGCTACTCCACCCCAGGTGAAGAACATTGCACTTCTCCCTGATGAATTTTGTGAAATTTTTGTTGTCATAATCTTCAAGTTTCTCAGAGTCCCTCTGGGCTAAAACTTTGCCATTTGGTGTGTCAGTCACTTTCTCTAATTGAGTATCTTTTCCAATTTGCTGCAAGGTGCACTTTGTCTGACCATCTAGGTCACTGATGAAGATACTGGACCACTGTAGAACTTCACTTGTACTGGTCTTCTATAGGACATTAAGCGATTAATTACTACTCATTTTGATCCTGGCAGTACAGTCATTTATCAGCTGACTTAAAAGTCCATTCATCCATCCCATACTATCCCAACTTGCACATAAGAATACTGTGGGCAATGCTGTGGGCCTCACCAAAGTCAAGGCATATTATATCCATCAGTCTCCCTCATTCACATAGCCAGGCTTCTCATCATCAGCCCAGATCCAACTGTCAGGAACTTCCACTCGTTGACATGATATTCTGTAGATGATAGACAGCAGCCTTGAAATCACTCATCTCTGCTGGTTTCACTAGCTGGATGACTCCTAGAGCAAAGAGCCTCTCTACCTCTTTTTGCCTTAGGCTGAGAGAAACTTTGTCAGGGGTGTGATCTGAATTACAGTTGCTCTCTCTTGACTCTCTTCCATCTGTTGAGGACTCTTTCATTTTCTTTCTATATATTCTGTTAAAAACAAAACACTTATGTTTTCTTTTTGGGTAATATCTGCATGTTTCTTAAATATCCTTTCAGAGTTACTCTTGAGTTAATTTAAATCTGTTTTACACACCAAGAGCATCAGCTCTTGAGCTACTGTCTTCCTTTTTGCACTCAATTTTAGGCAGATAGAGAGTGAAGCGCTGCTGAAATTTCCTGTTGTCTTCCACATACCTAGAGCCTGTTGGCTGTGGTTATGCTTTTGTCTGTTGTCTTCTTCCACTTCAGGTATTTCCCTGGTAATTCTTTATTACTGAGAAGTATTTGGGGACTACTCAGTGATTCAGGCATTCAGTTCAGTGTTTAATTCCAGCTGGATACATGTGATGGTAAAAACTACGGAGGAGCCTGCTCAGTTCCTCTGTATATGTCTAAGCTAAAAGGGGGCGAGGTGTGAGATTGAACCACAGACCCTTCATTGTCCACACCACTTAATTGTTATTTTGTTCCCTGCTCTGGTTGGGACTCTCCCCAGGACCTTCAAGGAGGCAGAATGGACAAGACTGCACTCCATCCTACGCGGTCCCCCAGGGTTTTCCCATCAGGGTTTGCACCCTCCTGCACGCCAAAATGTCCTCATGCACACCCCAGGGTATGCAACACATCCCTTCAACTTCGTACCATAAAAATGTTACTCTTGTGGGTTGCAACACCACCCTCAGATTATTTCAGCTCCTTTGAACTCAGAAACACATAAAAAATAATGATCCTGTCTTAGGACCATTGAGACACCACTTGCAGCACAGAGGAGAGCCAGGGCCAAGTGCCATGCAATGTGTATATGGTTGGTCTGCTGCAGAGGGCTGCTCCTGAGACATGAAAGTCTGAGCTAGTCTGTGCCACTTAGTCTCACAGCCAGAGACTGGATTTTGGCCCTTTTCTATTTAGTGGTATTGACATAGCATCTGTTTGACATACAGCTCTTACAGGCCAAAACCTAATATCAAAGTGGGGATTTTTATTTTTGTGAGTCATTTGATTTGCTAATCTGAAACAGATTTGCCATGTCTTGTTTAATAGGGAACAGCCTTTAAAGCTATTAAATGAATGAACTGCTGATTTAGAGCTGACTGTTTAATTCTGAGCAACTGTCTTGAAATGGCTGGCAAAAAGGGCAGGTCTGATTTTCCTGCAGAAGCTGCAATCAGCCTGTCTATTCCCTTCTTCTCCCATCCCTACTACCTCGATTATTTCCTCTTAGGACTGCACGCCCAGTCTTTGTCAAATGAGGCCTAAGCAGACCCCCTAACCAGACGGTGACTCTAACTGCCTCTGGCATAAGCGGTCTCAAGCCAGAGTCCTTACGCTCTGTACTGCCAGCAATAGAAAATTGCTCTTTGTGTCCCATCTCCTCTGTAGCAGCCTTTTCTTTCAAACAAGGTCTCTCTCCTGTGAGAAGTGAGCCAACCTCCATCCCCTCTGCCTGAATACAGGACAGAGAAGAAACTCCAAGTATTTGTTTTGTGGAAGTTTGTATTCTCCATCCAGGTGCCCAGGACCATGAATCTGTTTCCAGTGTAAGGCACATGGTCCCAGGCCTGCTGGTGTGGTCAGCTCTGAGTCCTCGCTGCCAGTGCCTTGTGCTTGCTCCGGTGTGTGTTAAGAGCTGTGAGAGCAGCATTTATAAACAAAAACTTAAGAAAAAAACTGTAGTCATCGAACTGATTACAAGCAGTGCTACAGGTCATTTAGGACTGAGTCTTGCAAAACCAGACTTTTCTTTTAGTTAATTGCTTGATTGTGCTATTGCTATGTAAATGCGTGCTCAGGCCAAAAGGACATTTACTTTTAAGTGCATTTTCAGGCAGAGGGCACATGCTGTGACTACGTTAGGAAGATTAGAGAGCAATCATGCCCTTTTACCAGCTCTCCCTTATCAGATCTAAGTGAGAACAGAATTCTGACTTGTACTTACTTAGATGCTCCTTAAACCCATAGGCATGGGCCAGCCTGTTTTGCTTGATTTCAAGCCATCTCAGCCCTGGTGGGTTCAAAAGTTCAGCCGAGATGTGATGTGGATACTACTTTAGAGAGGCTGTGAAGTGGGGAGTGGGAAGCATCCTGGTACACACGTATGTATTTATGCCTATATATCCGTGTACACAGTAGTGCTTTGGCAAGACTGGGTGGGAGGGAGAGGTGAGGAGGAGGATTTCTAGCTAGTAGAGAAATATTTTTCAAGGTAAAAAAAGAGAGGTAGGGGCTAAAGGGAAGCAGGAGAGCACTTGCACAGCAGTTTTGGAGCAATTTTGCTAGGTCAAATACTGATCACAGAGAGTCAAAAAGGTATCAAATGTCATTTAGCGCCTTCTGCCTGGCTCAGGGGTTGCAGGACGCGACCAACCAGATGCAGGCTGACACTACCAGCACCGAAGTATTTGGAATCAGGAAGTTCTTTGATGACTTACAAGTCCTATGATCTCCTGCTCTGGGTGGCCTAACTTACCAGAGCACACATTCATACCCAGCACCTCCCCAGTCACACATGTCTGCAGAAGAAGAGGTTATTGCAAGTTCTGTTTTACATAATGAGTTGAAGACTTCAGGCTTGCTGCATGCTGCTTGTGCAGCCCCTAAATGAATTCAGCTTGAACATCTCCAACGCTGTGCCTCTGGGGTGGGCTGGCTCAGGGTTTTCCTCTTAATGCTCAAGCATATGGAATCAGCATCTTTTAGTATATGAAAGCAGCTTTGAGGAAAAGACATTTACAGCTTAGAAGTACATCTTTAAACTTGGCATTGAATTTAAGAGGACAGCAGTCTCAACTGATGGCCAAATTCTCCCCACCCAGTGAGTGAGTATGGGGGGTCCTGGTGTCCCAAGACTTTGGCCAAGCAGATTGAGGGAGGATTATAGCTGCGACAAGCTTTAGGCAGATAACTGCGGGCATCCACTTGAGCTCTCTGCCATCCAATACTTGAAACTGAATTAATGATCTGTGCAGCTTGTCTTCTTGGAGGTCATTTTGGGAAGAAAAGTAAAGATGCCACTTCAAGCAGGAGAGATGGGACAGGGTAGTTGTTAACATGGAAGGGAGTACTTTCTGACTAGATTCCTTTAGCCAGAGTGAACTTTTTTCCCCTACATCTGCCTTCTGTGTAGGGTTACTTCACTGTTTTTAGTTCAGTTAAAATAGGCCGCTGTACCTGCCTTCTCATAGTTGGCACGAAAAGAATCAACATGAATAAAAAAAGAATGATATGTCATGCCAGCTCAGTAAAGTTACGCCTGTAAGGGAGCTTACTGTGTTTATCTGTATGTTTAGCCTAGATCCCTAAAGAAACAAACTTTATACGATTGTACATACAGGTGTGTATATGTGTGTTTAACAGATGGTGGACAGATCTGGAGTACAGTATCCCTTCAGCAGGCCTAAATAACTTTGTGAATAGGACAAGCAGGTACCCATAAAACCAATAGTTTGATCTCCCAACAGCCCCAAAATAGCTCTCTCTTTAGCCCACTGAGTAAACACAAGAGAGCAGGTGAGCAGTTGGACACCACAGACATCCTGCCAGGGCCATCAGCACATACTTGGTGTCACACCAGTCATGGTGTTTCCCAGAGGGAACCAGGAGGCAAGGAGGAGTAAAACAAAAGACCAACCTGAGTAGAAAACCTGTGACTAAATCAGGCAAGATAGCAGGCACTTTAGCAGTAGAGCATTGCGCTGTGATTGTGGTGAGCGTGGGAGCTGAGTTCAACTGAACCTTCCAAGTCCAAAATGCAGATACCACTGAGACCCTTAAAAACCCTGCTGGGATGTCACCAAATCCAGAAAGTATTTGTGTCTCTCACTTAATGTGCGTAAAACCACTGTCATTCTGGGAAGATGAGTTCTTTTAGATCCCAACCCAAACCCCAGGTGGGATCTCCTCCCTTGTCTTACCCTGTGCAAGTTTTCATGGAGTGCCTGCTGGCCTAATCTTTGCACAGAAGATAGCTTTGAAAACAGAGATTTTCTTCACGAGTTCTAGGTGTTTTGTAAAACCTTGGCAGGTTTTAATCTAGATACTGTAATGTGAAACCTTACTATCTGGAAGTAGGGTGGAAGTATCAGACTATTACGAGACAAGTCCCGATTCCCCTTCTAACTGTAGCAAGGATATGAAACTATCTTCTCCCCATCGCAAATGACTTCTGTGAGCTACAGAATCAAATTATTCTTTTTTCCTGTCTGGCTTGATGAATTTTAATTATTTTTTTACAAAACACAGGGGCTTCAACAGGAGAGACTGCAAACAAAATGTTGTGTAATTGAAATATAACCACCCAGTAGACTGGTGGTTTAAACCTTTTCCCTGTAAACAGGAGAGCTGTGCTCAAACCCAGCTGAATGAGAAAAATATTAGAAATCAATCTCCCAGATACCCGTATTTTCCATGGGTTATGGACTGTGAGGTAGTACTGGAGAAAGCATTGACTGGCCATAGCTATTTATCTCTAGGAGAGACTTCAGAGCTGAAAACCTTACGTGGAAACAAATATAAAATCTATTTTAGATCTTGTCTCTCTTGGCATTTTCTCTTGGCTGGTTTTAATATTTCCCACTCAGCATGTTGAGTTCTCTGAAACCCAATTCTTAGGCACTTAACTGTCTGCACATGTTGGATTGAAAGTGAGAGTCTCTAATTTGGGGCAGGGCAGCTTTGCCACTCAGCATCGAAGTCCTGCTGTGAATTTACGTCACAGATTCCACCCTAATTAACAGAACTTCCTGCAAAATGTTCCTCTTGATAAAATGCTCCACCAAAAAAAAAAAAAAAAAAAAGTCCTTCCATTCATTGAATGAACATATAGACAGACCCTGGGCTTCTAAACAGATGTACCAAAAAAAACCCCTCACTTCCTTTGCCCATGAGAGGAAGTTCATGTTGCAAGACAAACTAATGATGACTCACCCCACATCTATGTTCTTACTGAACCAGATAAACCTGCCAAAAGCAGTTTCCGAACTGGAAATAAGTACTTATGTGGGGATATGAATAACATCAGGCAAATCTCTGACAAGGGCATGTGAATCTGTAGTGTTATTTATTTATATTTTTTATTGGGGTCAGTGCCCTTGGTTCAAAGATGCATTGGATAATTTTTGGAAGGACAACCCATCCATGTGGCTACATGTCAGCATCATCAAGGGATCCAAAGACAACAACAAAAGGCTGTAGTAGAATAAAATTCCCAGCGGATGGGGTGTGATATTTGATGGGTCACACAGGGAATTCTTTTGACATGAACCAGCAAACATCAAGTATATTTTTCATAAAATATGTAGCTTAATCCAAAATTATCCCTGATGTATTGTTAGTGAGAACAAGGGAACACCCAGTTACTCTTGCAGTGACTAATAATATTACCACTGCTTAAATGTAAACAGTGTGCAGAGATAATTCTAATGAAATGTGCAATATTAAAAAAAATAAATAAAAATAATGGTGTGCTCCTACTTTATTCAGGTCTTTTTTTCCTTCTTTGCTGCTGCAGCACTACCACTTATATATCGCATATTAATGTTGGCATGGCAAGAAATACAGTGTCAAAGGAAAGAAGAACAGTCTCAGGATTAAAATCTGTTTCCATAGCATTGAGATAGATGGAATTGTTACCCTTCAGTGGACTTTGGATCAGCTCTTTAGTCTGTTGGTTCCTCATTTCCACCATCCTCTTTCCCCTGGAGCCTTGTAAGCATTGATTAGTTAATGGCTTTAAAGTGCTATTTAAATGCTGAAATATTGTTACTTCCAGGTATCGGAACACATAGGCAGGTTTCTGCTCAGCATCATATTGTTAGCCTTTCTCTAGTGTGGAAATACGCCGTTTCCCTTCCTTGTACATACGTGTCTAGCATGTGTGGGTGTATACCTGCAGCAACCCAGTTTAGCAAAGCAAAGTAAAACAGTAAATCAAGGACTTATTTGCTCCACTTCTAAAAGCCTTGAGGCCAAATGCTGCCATCTCAAGTAGAAGTGTCGTATACCACTGGGGGTGGGTGGTACTTCTGGATCAGCCTGAAGAGCCAGTTTGCTGGTACAGGACTAGATGATCTCCAGAGGTCTCTTCCAACCTCAACCATTCTGTGAATGGATGTCACTGGCTGGGCAGCCACTACCTGTAGAGATGGTCTTTGGAAAAGGACAAGTGCTTACCAGCCGTACAAAGCTGGTTTATTAGAAAAATATAATGCATAGAGCAGAAATACTCCTTAGCCTTCCAGAGGGCCCATGTGGGTAGCAGCTTGCCCATCTCTCCAGCACAGTGGTTCCTAAATGATGCACATGTGTATGCGTCCTGCTACTGGCACAGGAGCCACTCGCCTGGGACAGGAGTGCACTGTGAGCTGCACGCAACCCCGCACGGGGCCAGAGCTCTCTGCAACAACTGCTCTTGCATTGTCAGTGACACCACTCCAATAAATTCAGTGTGGACATCCCGGCTCTCCCAACTTGTCTTCTAAGGAGACTTTTTGAAGCAGAGGGGAAAGATGCTCCCAAAGTTTTCAGCTGTGCTCCTTCCTGGCACAAGGCAAGATTTGGCTCTCTGAGTACAAACTTTAGCAATTACATCTTCACATAGTAAAATACTTCCTAACTTGGATTTTTGGAATGACTTCGTTTTCTTTTGCAATCCACCATCCACTCTCAAAAGACACTATAAATCACTGTGTTATTCTCAGCCTTATAACTAGCAAAAAAGTTGGGAAAAGTGCTTGAGCTAGCCAGGGCTCAGTTCAGATGCAGATTCCCAGGCTTTTCTGTCCACGTGGGCTAGCAACTACTGGCTTCTGGGCACTCCTGTCTGCCTGTTTGTCGTAAATGTTTGTGGGGGTTCGAACACTACATGTGGTCTAAACAAGAAACAAATTGCAAAGGCCAAAGGAAAAGAAATTACTAAGTTGACTCCCGACTCAGAACAATTCTCACTGTTTTCACCACAGAAGTCTGACTCCCAGTTCATTCCATCTGAATCTCCAGAGCCGCAGGCCCCTTACCCAAAAAGCAGCCAAGCACAGCAGACTGAAAAACTGCTTGAGGATGGGCCAAACCACACTGTTCAGACACTGACCCAGATCTGTTTTCTGAAGGACTGAATTTTTCTGAGCTAGGATTTTGTTTCATGATCAGATACCAAAAGGGAGGATTAATCCCCTGGAAAATTAGTCAAGCCCATCTTCTTGTTCCAGTATTTGTACTTGTTCCATAACTTTAGGAACCACTGAGCTAGATAGATCTTCCATAACATACATAGCAAGCCAGTGAGCTGATGACTTAGTCTTGAAGATTTGACTCCAAAATTGGTTCAGTTATAAATGAAATTACTTTTGTTGGTCTCATTGGTTTCCTGGACTCAGAGATTAAAATGAATACAAACATGGTTAGATCTTTTATGTCCAAAAAACAAAGAAAACACACAAAAAGTGGAGCTGTGCATGCCTTAGAATGACAAATGCTTGTCTTCTGTTGTTTTAGAAATACTTTTCATCCTTGCAGGCATAACCTAATCAACGATAAGAAAATATGATAAGAAATCTGCTTTTTTCTAGACTTACTAATATTTCAGAGTTAATGCAGCACAACATGGTCTCCCACTATTTCCTGGTGGAAAAGGAATGAGATTTCCAGTGCTCTTCTTCCTAAGGCAACACTTCCAACTCAGGTACAGAAATTGGTTCAGGAGTAGAGAAGCCAATATGCATTTGAACAGCACCAAGCTTTTAGAGACTGGATTTAATAAGTTTATTGTATAGCTGAGAAAACAGAGGCAGAGAGTTTAGCTGAGACAGCTGCAGAGTTTCGGGAATTTCTGATTTCCTTTTCAAGCAACTGCATGAGGCAGTGTGACAGCATGCTGTGGATTTCATTGATTAGGGTCACTGTAACCTGTCCTAACAGTGAGGCTGGTAAGTGAAATCACGGAGGTGGGGTAAGTGTGCCTTACAGAAAACAGAGAAAAAGCAGTTCAGACTGTCACTGTTTAACCCACCCCTTTGCAGGTGGTTACACACAGAAGTATGTATTTAGAGGTATCCTTTAGTCAGCAAGCTCCAGCCCCTTTTTGGAATAAATGATTAGCTGTGCTTCCTGCCAAAGAAGCTGTTCTCTGGGAATCTCACACCGCATTTGCAGCACCCACTTGCACCCTCTGAACTTGACTAGAAATTCATGAAGGCATTATTTTGCTTCTACTGAAATCGGAGTTTGTTTCTAGCGGTCACATTACCATATGAGTACAGGATATTGCAGTTCAGGATCTGGCAAACAGACATAATTTTACATGGTAGCACACACATCCCCACGATTTTGACCACCTGTGCCCAGGCCTCGCTGTTGCAATCCTTCCCCGGGCATTTCCCACCACTGCTGCTCGCAGGGCCCTCTGGCAAACCTCTTGCCCACACTCGCCCCTCCTCGCCTAAGGGTGCGAAACCTCTTCTTCCCGGGGCCTGGATCGCTCCGGGACACAGCCCCGCACAGCGGCCAAAGCCTGCTCGCGAGGGCGATGTCGGAGCGCCTGGACGGGCTGCACGACTCGGCGGCGGCCGATGCTCGCTGATCTTGCGCGGCGCGGCGCGGCCGCCGGAGCGCGGAGCGGGTGGCGGCGGGGGCCCGGCCCCGCGGCGGGGCAGCGGGGCGGCGGCGGCGGCGGGCAGCGCCTCCCGGCGGGCGGGGCGCGGGCTATAAATCCGCCCCGCGGCCACGGGAGGGCGGCGGCGGCGGCAGGAGCGCGGCGGCGGCGGCGCACGGAGAGCGGCTCCCGCGGCGGGTAAGGCAGGACCCGCACTGGCGGGCTCCCTCCGTGCCCCTCGAGGGGGCAGGAAGGGGGCCCTGAGCATCACCTCCCCTCCTTTTCCTTTTCTTTTTTTTTTTATTATATATATATATTTTTTAATTAATAACCCCCTTTTCCCCCCCTCCGTCCAAGCCGCCCGGGGAGGCGGCGGGGAAGCCGGGGGCTGGTGGCGGGTGCTCGCTGGCGGGGCGGCGCCGCTGCCGCGCATCGGTCTCTCCTGTTGCAGCACCGGGCCGGGAGAAAACAAGCTTTGAAAGCGATGCGGAGACTTTTCAGACGGCAGCGGGCTCCTGGCGCTGGTGGCGTCCTGCTTTCGCAGCTCTGCTTGCGGTTTGCCGCAGATGAGTGGCTTGACGAGCGCCCGGTTGTGCCCGTGGGGTTGCGGTGTTCGTGCGTGGCGAGAGCTGCGTTTTCCCGCGGAGCACCCGCAGGCGCGGCGCGGCTTCGGAGCACTTCAGGGCAGTGTTTGCCGAGCGAGCGCCGTCCGGGGAGCGGGGCTGATGACATAACGTGTCATTTGACTTCTGCCACTGAGGATGTTTTGGTTAGCGTTTCCGTTGTATTACCGTTAGCCTATGAAACACTTGCAAACTAGCATTCCCCGCTGTCTTACCCGCTGTGTTAGAAAGCCCACCTCACCTCATCCCCGGAAGAAGACTCCTTTCAGTTTCCAGATAGAGGTATTTACCAAATACGTTATTCAGACTTTTTTTTCTCTCCTGAGCTGTCTCTTTAAATAGGAGCTGTGTTTTGAACCTAGAAAATGTAGTAATAGGGGCATGGAACAGGTTCCCTGTTAGTTGTTGCACTGTTTGACTTGCTGTGGATTTTGGTCCCCTCTTTTTTTTTTTTTTTTTTTGGTGGGGTGTCAGGGAGGCCCAAGTGTCAAAAATAAGCAGCTGCAGAAAAACTGGACATTCAGGGCAAGCACTGGAGATATTCTGTAAACAGGAGCTGTCAAATGCTTCAAGTAAATATATGGAAAAAGCCTGTCTTGTTTTTACTCCTGGCTGTTATGGGCTTGTTATGGGCATAACTTGCAGCAAAACTTCAGTGAGTGGCAACAAGTTGATGGCACATTGAACTCGGTGCTGGGAGCAGGTTTTTAAAAATCTTGTGCTCTTTTAACTTATCCATAGTCTAAAGCAGTTAGAACAACAGCAAGAATTTCATGACTGCAGATGATATGGTAAAACTGAGGAGCTGGTGCAGCAATAATAGTGTTTCTTAAAAGTTTGTACAGTCCCTTGAGTACTAATAAGCTCTCTGCCCTTCAAAAAGTAATTTATATTCAGGAGGACTTGGTATGTGTTCTGATGTACAGAGATTTCTGGAAAATACTGATGTAATGGAACCAGTTTTTACTGCTGTAATGAGAGACTACGTAGGATGTGTATGGCTTATGTACCTGGTGTTTTGCAGTACGAATGGAACAGATTGCATGGAATGAGGGTCTGGGGAGTTAGAGACCACAACTTCTCAGTCCGAGTTCCTTGCAGTGCAGTGCAGCAGATACCTGAACAGGCTGGACTTTGACAACTTTGAACCAAAATTTCTGCAGGAAACATGTGAACTGAGAGATGAAATCATTCCCTTGAGCACACTACAAAGTGGCTGGCCTCAAACCAGACTGGTGGAGAGGTGTCTAGAAGGTCCTGTCAAGCTGGGCTTTTCACTTGATTCCCTTAGGAAAGTGCTTATGCAATGATTGCCTTCCCTTCATTTGCTGGCCGCTTCATGCAAGGTGACCATGGGGTAGAGGTCTTAGAGGTGTCAAGGTCCTGCAGGATTTGACAGTGGCTGAAGTGCTGTGCATGCCCCTGCTGAGGGAGAGCTGCCACATGGGAGCGGGCACCAGCACCACCGACAAGCAGACTCCTCCAGCACTGCTCTTTCTGTGCTGAACAATGGCTTTTTTGTTCTTGCCAAAAGCAAAAGGAATGCTAGAACCGTGACAGATCATTTGGGTATATTAAATTTAAATGAATGCTCAGTAAAAACAGCAGGATTTCCCAATTTTTTTTTTTTTTATTCCAGGGGGAGATATTCTGTTCTTTGAATATTCCTTATTGCATTATGACAGTTAAATGGGAAATCACAGTGCATCTTGGGAGACAGTATGGTATGGGAGCCTGGTCCCCCAAAATAGTTATAAGGCAGCTGAATAATTTCTGTCTGCTCTGGCAATTCAGGTGGGATAACAATGGACTGATGTGATAAATTCTTAGATTCAGATTTGTAAACCTAAATGATTGGCTTGGTTTGACTAAAGGGCAACATGTAGCTTCTCTTCACCAGATTAAAGGATTCCAGCAAATTTCTAACTTCCCTTAGAAAATACTGTTTTTGCACATAACCTCATTAGAGCCTGGGAACCTCTTGCACTAGATGCTGAACATGTATGCAATGAGACATTTCCTGGTTTTATTGCTGAAGTAGGCAAAGAGTGAAAGAAAAGATACATAACTGGCTTGAATCTCTTCAGAAAGAAGACCAGAAACTGAAATTCTCAAAAACGAGAACTCTAATTATGGTGGATCAACTGTGTTTACATCATACACACAGCTGGAAGCTTGAAGAAGCACAAGCCCTTTTGCTAGCAGGGGAGAGCACAACCTGGGAAACCAATGGCCTGGTTCTGTTCAGTCCTAGGACTGAGCTGTACACAGCACCAGCGAGTTTCTCTAGTTGGTCGGGTTTGGCAACTTAAAAAGCAAAACTGCAGAAACCAGGAGACGCTCATTAATGCAGCAACAGCTTGATCTTAATAGTAATTAAATGCTGATTCTTAGGACCAAAGAAGGCTTCTGACCAGCAGTTTGTTTACATTTAACTTTCAGATTGTGTCACAGCACCTAAAAAAACTCAGGAAGTGTAGAGGAGCCTTCTTTCACCTGTCAGTAGCCCTGTTTCGCCAAGTAAGGTGACATTGTATATAGACTGCCCTTCAGACTCTAGGTGTAAATTTTTAAGCTTATCTAGTGTCCAAAGGTCTCTTCAGCCTTCTTGCTGAAGAACTTCTTAGAGGTTGGAGTGGAGAGAGTATCTCCAGCTTTTGGCACATCAGGGAAAGGGTATTTCTGGACCGTCTGTCAAAGTCTCTGTCTCAAAAGTTATAAATAAACTACTTTCTAGCACCAGAAAGTCATGGGAAATACTCTGTAACTTTTCTGGAGGCTTAAAAGGAGGCAACACCATTTTCTGATTTGGTTATGTGTGTTGCTACAGATGACTAAAATCTGGGTTAGGCCTCTTGGAAATCAATGGCTATGAATATAATGGCTATTGATGTTTCTCTCAAATGATGTTGTTTTTTTCCTATCTGTGTCACTTCCAGAGCCCGGGGTAGCTTCAGCAGGGCCAGCCAGCAGGAGGTAATCCCTACTGTTATTCCCTTTGGCTGCAGAGTTGGAGTAGAAGTAAGAAACCATTCAAAGCTTCTCCTGAATATGGTGATCATGTATCATTAAAGTGTGATGACAGCATAATTTAACTCAATACTGAGAGTCGCTAAGAATCAGTACCATTATTTGCCATTTAATTAGGCGTAGCAGGTGCTCAGAGGGTTGAGATGACGGTTGTCCGGGTTTCAGACCCGAATGCACCAGCTCCTACGTTAGGGAATGCGGGAGATGAATTTCGTTTTAACGAAGGGGTTGGGGCAGGATCAGGCCTGTTTTGTTTCGTGCTTGGCTCAAGAGTGTTGCCTTTGGGTGATGCCCAGCAGCATGGAGTCAAATAGGACAGTCTCCGTCCGGGGGAGCACCGCAGTGTGCTCGCTGCTGCCCAACTGCACTGTCCCTGCTGATGAAATTTTCCACAGCTGCATCTGTTTGTACAAAGCAGGATGTATGTTGATTTCGTTGCTCCTATTTTGTGTGGCCAATCAGGTTTCCTATGTTTCTTTTGGGGGTTGTGCTACTTCCTTCCAGTTAATTGCCACAATTTTAATGTGTCCCTTTCATCTGTCAGTCAGGTTTTTTTTCTCTTTACAGCTGGAATTTGGTCAATGCAGATCTTCCTTTTTGAGCCCTGTTTTAAAATTGGATATTCACTACTTTTCCAAGCCTTGGACTGGCTGCTTCCTGTCTGAACTAAGTATAGCTTCAAAAGTATAGCTCTTTTAGCTGCTTTTCTACCACGGATGCGTATGGGCAGTCTGCTAGCACCGTATGGATGATGCAAAAATTAATGGAAAGAGCAGGCCATAAACCAGTACAGCATAAAAACCTACCTGACTATCAAACAAATTTTTTCATGTGCTTTCATCCTTCCCTTGTTTTTTTTGTTCTGTCCTTGTCATTTCACCACTCGTACATGGTGAACTCTTGTCCCTTTACAGAAAGTCTAACTTTTAGGAAGGAAAATCTAAGTGATAAGGATCTTAATCTGTGATGCCTCTGAAGGAGATCCTGTAGGTGGAGGCACTGGTGTTCGATGCAACGGAGCCACACTGTGTCTAAACATATAGAAGGTATTTAATGGTAGGCATAAAGGGTAATGGAAGAGTTAAAAGGCTGATAAAGGAGATTTTCTTTGTTAGCAGAGTACGCAGATATCCAGACAGGAAGTGCGGTATTGGAGGAAGGAAGGATTGCTCTTGCTGCAGGTCACTGGTTTGCTTCCTTCAGGATGCTCCTGCGCGTACTGTCAAACTGATGATGTCACTTTCCTGCTGCTACAGTTGTAGGGTGCTCTAAACATTTTGTTCCTGCTAGATTTTAGGATGTGTTTGTATCCTTGGATGAAGTTACACCGTACTATGTTACATGCTTATTCTACGAAACGGAGGCATTGCAATTTTATAATGACCCTTTATATTTTGGCAAATTCAAAATACTTTTTTTTCCCCCTAGATAATGTAATTTAAGAGCATCTCATATTTTTTTTTCAGGTAAAACATGCTGCATTTTATGAAGTTGTGTATAAAATCCTAATCTTAAATAGTGATTTGGGCATGGATAACTCCAACCCCTCTTGTAAACGAAGTCTGGAAAAAGAACTTGAAATTTTCAGTTTTCTACCTGACGTAATGCATGCTAACCTGGAGCATGGGTGGATAAGGCTTTGAAAATAGTCATCCAAGGATGCAGAACTGCTTGTTGTCCATCCTGAAGGAATTTGAAAGTCTTATTTTGAGAAGCAAGGAATATTCTGGCCCTGAATAGTGTTAACTCAGACACCCACTCACCAACCCCTTCTGCTGTGCTATAGGCCAGAGCGTGCTCAGCCCTTGTGAAGATCATAATGTGCCTCGAGGTGCTGAAACTTGCAGGCAATAGAAGACCATGACCCAAATCTAGCCTGGAGTATTTCAGCTTGTGCAAATGCTTAAATTTAGCTGACTTTGTAATGGGGTTGTTGAGCTCACAGGAGCAAATTAGTATCCGTAAATTTTACTTTCCTCCTTAAAAACAGACAAACTTAGACATTTGCCATGGAAAATGTCAGCCCAAACACGCTGACAAGGTTTTTTTTAAGAGAACTCATAGCAGCAATGAGCAAGCAATTTTAATAGGTGGTAGGACAAGTAGTGTTTGAACTCAGAAGCCATAATCTGTATAGTATGACCTAATATATGTAAATTAAGATGCACTGTCAGCCTTAGCTGTGATGTTTTGCAATTTGAGTACTTAGCTTTGCAATATCAATGTGAAAATGCAAGACACAAAAAGAAACCCTTATGTACTTGCAGGGGTGCAACCTAGAGCCAAATAACATTCTTCATCTCTGAGTATACTACAATCCTGTTCCTTCTGGAATAATCTCAGTATGTTTTTGCCTCTAACTTGCAGGAACCACCCACTTTTTGAAGTAGTTGCAGCTGGGCAGAAGCTATGAACTATTAAACCATGGCAGATTGAAAATAGGAGGGGGTGGGAAGCATGGCCTGACACTGGTGAGCTGCAGGAACAATAGCTTGTTTCTTGTCTGTTTAGACTGCAATCTTTGTGGCAGAAGCCGTCTCTTCCATGTTATGAGATGCCTAGTGCATCTGTGCAGTATTCATTATTTATTCTGCTCCCAAAGTCCAGCCTCACACCCAGGTGCAGAGGAGGTGTGAGTATTCGTAGCAATGCATTGCCTTTAATCTTTGCTTAAGACTTTTAGTTTTGCAGTCAGCTCAGGAAAGAGTGAGGCAGATGCAGAGAAGGGTGAGGAGGGTGTTTGGGGAGGGAAAGGAGATGGGCTGGCTTGGTTGTGCAACAGAATGAAGCCTGGTGAGACWTCTGATCACTCTTCTCTCTTTCCACCCTGCGGTGCTTGCCACCCACAGTGTGGAGTCCTTTAAAGCTAAAGGACAATATTRGCACCAGAACAAATGGGCATAATGCATTTCTAAATAAACTTAGGCTGCCAATGAGATGTTGGCTTCTTCCCATGCAAGCAGTGGGTTCCCCTGCCCCACACGCTGTGCCGGTCCGTTGTCCTGAGGAAGAGCCGCTCGCAGTCGTGTCAGCTGAAAACTGCTGCTTGAGGAAGCAGGTTGGGATGATAGCTCCTGTCGTAGCTAGAAAGTTCTGTGCAAGCACTGGTATTTAAGTTCTTTAAAGAAACTTCTTTCTATTGGAGGCTTCAGTTTCACAGAAGTGTGACTGGAAGCAGTTTTAGATGCCAGATGTTAAARAAACCTGAATTTCAGAACTTCATTGGGGTTTGTAATCTCTTCCTCCTGGAGCTGTAACATTGTAGTCTRGGCAGTATTGGCAGCTGCTGAAGCAGAAACCCGGCTCAGACTGTTGCAAGTTCTCCGTTTCCCTGCAAACTAGGAATACACCAACAACTTCCACCATTGTGGAGGGGGCAAGTGTGAGCCACATTTTTACTCCTGTGAAATGGGAGGAACCCAGGCTTTCCAAGGAACATTCTTCAGCGCATCCCTCRGTGAAAGTATTGTGCAAACTGTGTTGCAACATTTTTCTTAAGTGTTTCCTACARTCTGTGGAATAGATAGAGGGGTTACTTCCAGTTCAGCTTGTTTTAACGCTACTTTGATGTACAGCTGCCAGAATATGTCGTGCACATGAGGAGTAACTAGTCCCTGGTCTGATAATTTTGCAGCTTAAAGGCTGTGTCCGAACCTAAAGTGATTGCAGCTGAACAACTCTGTGCATTTACAGGCATTTGTGCCAATCGTACAAGTGGAACAGCTAGCACAAAAGGACTGGAGAAGAGCCTGGAGATCTTGGCTTTCTGGCCGCAGGGATATGATGAAAGTGAAGGCAAGCGTAGCTGTGAGAAACGCTGCCGTGAGGCATCCGCACGCTGTGAGCTGGAGCCCAGCAGCAGATCAGCTGCTGGCTCAATTGTACAGTCGTCTCCTTGTGGCTTAATTTGACTGTTTGGCACAGCACTSAAGGCCTTGGCCAAAACGTTTCAGTTTGCTAATCGGATCGATTAGCACATTGCATAAACGTAAACTTAAAAATGGCTAAAACTTTAAGCCCTTCCTGGTTTTGGCTTTGAGCACTGCTGTTATGCCACTAAAGCTGGTGGGTGAGGAAGGCAGCAGCCTGAGCTCTCTTTTCCAACTCTAGCACTCACTAAAGCATGCTGACTGTGGAGTAGCTTGCAAAGGGAGTTGAAAAGAAATAAAAGCAAAYTGGTTAGAAACAACACAAATTAAATGGAGTGCATGCAGTGTACTGGGCTTTAAGGGGGCTGGGTGACAGCGATTTGCAGAACATCTGTGGATCCGAACTTACTCTACTGTTATTCTGAGGCTCGCTGTATGGCTAGCCCCAAACATTCAATGCCATCAGGCAATGTAATTGTTTCAGTTCCTTGAGTGTGTTTGTTTTGTTTTGTTTAGTTTAGAAATATGCTTTTGTTCCTTACCTTTTCGATTTGAGACTTTAGGTGATTTAAGGCTTACTATTCCAAGCTTGCTTGGTGTCAGGTTATTAACTTTTAATTGCAAATTGAGATTATCATGGAATTACTAGAGGCTAAGGGAAACAATTCCCAAGTAGTTCAGCGTCGTCAACTCTTGACATTTGCTGTTCAATCTATTCATTCAGATGCTACTTAACTGTCAAAAGGGAGACCTTTTTTAAGGGAGGGGAAGAACTGTGGAAGAATCACTCTTATTAAAACCTCTTTCTTGATTTATTTTATGGAACCATGTCACGGAGAATTGGTAACTCAGCACACAAAGGAGCTTGTGACATCAATGCCTGTAACAAAGCATAGCTTAAACAGGGAATAGTGTAGGCAGATACTTATGCATGAACGGCAAAATGAATAATTTTCAAATGAATCGTAAACATGARGACTAGATTTGTTGTGTTTATTATGAACTATCTGAAATGTAAACTGCACCTAATGAGAGTATGTGTTGTGGAGTATAGCTACGTCTTGGGATAACCATACATTGGTGTCTTTAATGGAACTCCACTCCTTTCTTTTTAGGTGAGATGGGTTTTTTCAAGCTCATTTCCAATTTACAGTGGCCATAACATTTTTGGAGGGCCATCCATTGGTGGACACTAGTTTACAGTGCTTGCTGTTAATCACTAGGAGGGGCCTCACTGGCCATCGGCTGAGGCTGCAGGTGATGCTCGAGCGTCGCAGTAGCTTACTTTGCTTTGCTGTCGGATGTCTGAGCTGCACTGTTATTTGCTCTCCAGCGATGTACAKGTTGAGACCTGTGACCGATGGCGATCATGGCTAATCAACTTCGTCAAAGCTCAGGAGGCATTTTAGCTCCGTCCCTCCTCGCCCAAACCTGCTTCTTTCAATAGTGCTTTGATCTGCTGCAGAATGATAAAGCCACAAAGCGCCACCCCTCCACTTCCCTATATTCCTACAGGGAATATCCTGGGATATTCTGAATTGTTAAGAGATGAATAATCAGGGCCAGTGAAATGGCCCTGTTTAGGAAACTTTGGTGGTTCGGGAGCAGTGGGTTTGGGCTGGACTYGGTTCAGAAAAGCCTTTTTGAATGACGTTAGTCATTCTAACGTCATGCTTCACCCTACTCCTGCCCCTCTGCTCCCTCTAAGCTGGCTGGCTGCTTTTCCTGCTACTTGGCAAAACACACGTGTGATCACTTTTAAAGGACTTTGRCAGCAGCAAAGGTGCCTTAAACCTTTAATTTGTCTTAGCCAGAGGCACGTTTGTTTTGAAACGTAATCCTTGGAGCTGCGGTTCCAGCCAGTTTGGCTCATAAATGGGCACGGGTTGGTGGGAGCCTGCTTGGAGGTGGCAGCTGGTCCCGGAGGGGAGAACCTGGGACCTCTGAGCACGCYGCATGGGCAAAGGGGAGTGAAGAAGAAAAAAAAATGTTTTTCTCAGAGTTGGCAACTTTTCATAAATGCTTGCGAATATAAATAAACTTTGAAATTTGAACACTTCTGTGAGGCAAGTGCTTTGAGATGTGTATAAAGCAATGCTTGTATGTTTATCTATTTAGGAAAGTCCTGCAGTGGAATCAGCTTCGAGCAACCACGCCATGCAAGAGGGGAGCGCAAAAGCACCCATTTACATATTATAAAACTTGTGCTGAGCACGGATAATACAAAACCATTTCCCCAGCAACTTTCTCTTCCGAAAACAGGATTTTTTTTACAGCGGGGTCAGACGCCAGGGCTTTATTTGCCACTTCTGGCAAACAAACAGCRTGTTGTCATGCTGGGTGATCAGAGTTGTTTCCTGGTGGGAAAGTTTCAGGTGTTCCTGATGGAGAGAAGGAAAACCCAGAACTTGGAAATGCCTGATCTGAAAACATGATGTGGTTTAAAGATCTGGTTTGGTTCCAAAAGTGAGCACTTGTTACACTAAGTTTTTGTTCAGCAGACCTTTATGGAAGTAGTGTGATCTGCTTGTCAGCACTTCCCAGTGTTGGTGCTTTCGGAAACATCGAGCAACAACTTTGAACTATTATGAAAACAGTATTGTTTTCTAAGGCTATAAAAGGCTTCGATGCTGTTCTCTTTGGCACTGCTTTTTTCATCGTTTGTAGTCAATGATCTGATTCCCTGAAAATCTGAAACTGTCCCATGTAAACAACTTTCTTCCACAAACACAAGCTGTGGCATTGTTCCCCCAGCCACTTCTTACTGGAAAACTGCGGGGAGCCTGGCTTCTTACTTTCCTCCTGTATAGACAAAACATGGAAAAAACCTTGTGTACTTCTTAGCCCATGTTGCAGGATTCAGGGGAACATTAAGGTGCTATTTCTGTCTTAACAGAACTTGCTGCTGTGCAAAAAGAGCCTGAGTTAGCTGCATCTGCATGTGAATATTTTCAACCTCGAAATACTGCTGCAGCATTCATTTTCCCTTTCTGCCGTACACAATAGCTCGCTGTGTAGAATAGCAGATTACAGAGATGGCCGTGATTGTGAGAGTATGTAACACTGTTTCTAAAATGCCACCGTCAGCTTTGGCAAGCTTGTTTTAGATTGTTCTTTACATTCAAAAATCTTAAGCAAGCTAAACTTTCTGGAAAACTTGAAGTAAAAGGGTGGATCAGAGTGACTGCTGGGGAATTAACTATGTCTTGACTTTTCTGACTATTTAAATAGCTCTGGTGCCCTGGTGTAAATTTGGATTGCAAATTACGTGGAATGGGGACAGTTTTGTTACTACCTCCTGTCTCAAGTGGTAGGGTTCATGGAGCATTTCACTAAGCTTAAAATCCCTAGCGTAAATATTTGCCAAAAAAATCCATTCAGTTGCACAGCTTGCAGTAAGGATTCCTAAATTCCAAAACTGCTTTCACACGCTTTGCTGTGGTAGCAGATGTTCAGCATTAGCTCTCTTAATCAGTGCCTACCACTTCATAGCTTTCTGCAGCATCCAGCTGTTTTGCAAACTTTCTCACTTGAACACCTTTGGCTGGGGAAAAGTGCATCAAGTTAACCCATGGGACAGAGTTCARATGACACTGCTGCCCCTGACTGCCACTCTGGGCTTCATAGCCCTTCTTGAGCATGAGGTCATTGGTGCTAGGCTGGGTATATTGATTTAAATCAGGAGGCGGGAAACCACGGTTTAAAGAATTGATTTTAATCTTGTTCCATATTTTTATGCTTATTGTTTTCCCTCTTTGGGAAACCTGCTAACGATCAAAATGTTTGCTTGTTTGCAATTGCACTTAGTAAGTCCTAAACACATTACAGCCTTTTGTTTTGCATTGTGAATACACTTACACACTTCAGTTGAGACAATTCTAAAATTTTCTCAAGAAATAACTGAACTAACGTATTTTATCGTTGTGTAGTCAACGAAATCCCAGTTTTGCCCCAAATGCATGAAAACAGCATGCCATGCATTTCTCCAGCAGGAGATGTGTTCAACCTGCTTTGACTTTTGTGTTCCTCATCTTGCCATTGAAACGGGTTCAGTAGCTCCTTCAAGAGCTGTTTCTGGTCACTCTGCAGAACCTCGCGGGGAGCAGCCCCCTGCCTCCTGCGCCTTATCCTCTGCTGCAAGAACAAAAACATGCTGTTCTCCTGCAACTCCCGGTTTGGAGCAAACTGTTCACTGAACTGAAAGAAGCCCCACTCAACATGCAGAGAGCACACTGCATCTACAGAAGGGTCTGCTGCTCGATTCATCTTGGCAACAAACTAGTGCTGGAGATCTAGCGAGTGTTTCTGTGCTCTGGCAGAAAACTGCTGAAGCGCTTAAGTTAATGTAGGCCTTCATAAAGGTTGTTATAACACCAGTTGAGTTTAAACAGTTTAATGTTAAGATCAAATAAGCATTGTCTGTCGCACTGGAGGTTGAGGATAGAACCAGGGGTGTCTGCACTCAGCRTGGTGCAACTGCGCTGGGGCTTTAGGTGTGCTTAAGCCAAAAGTTTTCCATGGGCAAAATAAACTGGGCATCTTGCATCCAACTACAGCACTCCACATAAATGAAGAGATTCCTCCAAGAGATTCATAATCTTCTTGTAAAGATCTTCTAAACTCTAACCCGAGACAGCAGGTCCTTGAGAGGGATTTTTATTTGTKCCTGTATTTAATCTTTGATACAAGYTGAACAAATCTCTTTTTTCATCTTTGCAGATACCAGCTACTGACCATGTCAGCAGAGTTCCAGGATGCTCACCTTGCAGAGGTGAAACCTCTCGTAGAGAAGGAGGAGGTAAGKTTTTTTTAAAGCTTTTTAGAGCTCAGGTGTTGTATTTCAGGGTTATTGTTGGAACTGCACTTATTTGTAGATTAATTCCAGCAAATCATGTGTGAGGAAAATGAAGACAGTAAGAGGGCAATTCCTTTTCTTGAAAATAAGGCAAAATTGAGCCTTAATTATTGTTCTTTCTCAGTCTTTGGTTTTGTTCTTCTTTGAGTACTCATCTGGTAGTGACTTTTTTTTTTATTTTTCTGAATGACAGTTCTGGGTGTCTCTAGCTATTTTGGATGGTACCAATTGGGCACTCCCATGTAGACCCATCTATATCTATAGACTAATAAATGTAGGGATACAAACTTTGCTCTACCGGTAGCTTTAAAGAAGGCRCAACTATGCAGAGAGCCTTTACTTCTCAGGACACTTCTCCATGCTGAGGTATGACTGTGCCCCGTGCCATCCCCTCAGGCTGCACTGAGCTCTGCCTTGCTGCAGCCAAACAGTTCTCAGGACTGCAGCCAGCTGTACGTGCGCAAGCTGTAGGCATACCTCGTGGGCTGCAGCATAGCTTAGGTCTTTTTACTTAACTGTGCTGTGTTTCTTTTTTTTTTTTCCTTTTTTTCCTCCACTATTTTTCATCAATTCTCTGCCCACGGTGTCTGAGTTCAGTGGCTGTCTGACCTTGTTCTGTAATAATAATGCTCTGTGCTTCAGTGCATTCATGGCAAATACTTAACTGTGATAACATGAATGAATTTGTCAGTTTTTCTCTTGAATCAAAAATAAATTTTTTTCTTCTGTTCATAATGATTGTAATTCTTGACAATAATGAATTTATCTTTTCTTCTGTTTTTCTCTGCTAGAACTATTCATTGCTCTATCTGCTATTTTCTTTTTTATCCCCTACCTCTGTTGCGTAAACACTTCAGAAAATCACTTCCACTTAAGACTGCAGTGAAATGGCTGGAGAAACTTTAAACACAGATCCTTTGCCAAGGACATTGCATGAAAGCAGAGCTTGTTTGGATACCAGTGAAAGCAGCACTCAAACTTTTCAGAAACTAAGATCCCCTTTTTAATGCCAATATTGTTAAGCAGCAGCAAAATGAAGCAGATATTAAGCAGAAGTGTCATAGTTACTGAAATGTCTTTACTTCGACATTATTCAAAGAAATCTTAACATTGAAGAACTTTTGGGGTTTCTATAGCATGTAGATGAGAAGCTGTATCTTGACAACAAACTCTATATACTTTTATTCATGATGCTACCTTAAGTTTTGTCTATACACAGAAACTGGCACACAGTTGCTCTAGATTAATTTCCTGTGTGGTCATTCTTAACATGGAGTAAATAAGTTTGTTTAATGTATTTTGAGAAAGTGAAAAAATGATTGCCCTGAAGGACACTCAGCACATACCAAAATTAATGGAAGGAGTTGGCGTTGAGTGGGTGATGCAACCTGAAGTCACATCTTGGCTTATTGTACACAAGTTTTCTTGTATGGGTGGGTCTTTGCTTCTGAACAGTGGTGCAACCTTATGGTCATAGGATGTCTAGATGGATGCCGTAACCACTTATATTCCTTTCAACTTTAGACTACACTGGAACAGCACAATATTTAAAAAAATATATATATAGCTTATTTCGTACAGCTAGAGACCAACAGTGTAGTAAGATTAAAACCCAGAAAATTGCTCCAGGTTAAAAGCGTAGCCTGTACAGAGTGAACTGTCGTCTTGTGCTAAGACTGTGCAAACAGACTTCCACAAGCTCAGACACCTCTTTAGATATCCTGTTTTCATGTGCAAGACAGTGCCTACTTACATGAAGATCACACTTGTAATTGCAAGTTGTACTGCAGTGCTGGGAGTTTGTCATCCAAGACAGCAGTCGTACTTCTGATGTCTTCTGTCCTTAATTTGCCTGAGCTTCTGGGGCTGCATGACTTCCTTGCCAGGATCCTAGTCTTTTTACCTCTGTACTTCTTTTTCAGGCTTTGGCTTCCCTGTTGTGCTCTGCAGCGTAGCAAGTGTAGGCTTTGCAAAGCTGCTCTTTCCTCTATATTTGACCCCCCAATGGAAATACAGAGTTGACATGTTTCGTGTCTCTTAATAGCTGGAGGTGGCTTTAAGGTGTTTCTCCTTTTGAGGTTGTGAAGCATCTTAGACTATCAGAGATGGGGAGGATGTTGCCCTATTCCCTTCCTGGCAGAGGTACTGGACAGTGGTAGGAGGTTGTCGGTAATACCGATGGCCGGTCACAGGTTGGAACAGACCTCTCCATGTCTGGCCAACTTCCCAAACAGAACAAAGCCTGGTTTTGCCTGGGATAAAATCCTTCCCACCTTCCGCATTGCATAACCAAATTCCAGTAAYGGCTGCGTAAGTGAGTTTCAAGTGCCCATTGCATGTCCTAACAAAGAGACCTTCCATCCTAGGAAGGACTGAAGTGGGCTGTCGGCTGTCTCGTGGCTGGAATAAGCAATGGAAAAGTTCAGTGTTTTACTGTTCTGACTTGTCCAGTAACTTTAGCGATAACTTAAGGTGTACTGGATTTTGTGCCTCACTTTGCTGATCTATAACCCAATATTTTACTGCTTTGACACTCTCTGTGAAGATAAATGGGTAAAAGCTCTAAGGTGAATTTGTTATATTTGTGGCTTAGAGCACACAAGTCTGAGTGCTTATGTAAAAGCAGATTTCTGTAGCTGCAAAAGTTACATGCATTAATGTCTTAAAATCTCTTCACAGGCTATCACTCGCCTCCTTCCAGACTTTGATGTTCAGGCAAGTAAAGCTCCTCTTCTTTCTTTGGGTAAAAGAGAAACTGAATTGATATTAAAAAAAAAGAAAAAAGAAAAGAAAAAAGCAAAATGTGATCAGAAATGACTGACTACTCGTCAGAAATACTGTTATTGTGGGACAGGGCTCTGAATGGGGTTCTTACATAATGATGTGAAGGGGACTGCAGGAGGCCTTTTCAAACTGAAGCTGAGAAAGTTTCATCCAAAAGAGGTGAAAGGACTGCGGGCAGCTCTATTCTTGCCGCATGAGGTTCTTCAGCAGTGTTAGTGAAAGCAAAATATCCCTCCCCGCCTGCATACATGCACACACTTTCCCCAATTAATTTTCTTTCATTAGTGGTGGGCGTGCATTTCCTCTGAGGAAACGTCCCTCCTAAYGTAACCCATTAAAGTTTCCCAACGAACGCTGAAGCCTGCGGAGCGGTGGAGATGCTAAGCAATCAGTTTTGTCTACGGCAGTAGCTTCCATATGTTTATTCCTAGCCAGAACATTTGTTCATAAAGCATACAGCCGGGTCAAATGGTGGTATCCCACTTTCCCCATTTGTCATGTTTTGAAGAGCTGACTTTGTAAGTCTTTTAGTTCCCCTTTTATATTGTTTTCTCGCCGTTGGGCTTTTGGCTGAGAAGTTTGTTTTCTCTGGTTCTTAAAATGCAACTCAGGCAACGCACCGCTCTGAGCTGGGCTGAACTGAATTTGGAAAGAGAGCAGCTAGCTTGCACCTGCCGCGACAAAAAGTGGATGATGAATTCCCCTCACTGAGGATAGGATGTGCGTGTTGGGGAGAAGAGGCTTGCCGGATAACCTTTTTTATCAAGGGAGCATGAAGAGGGAGGCAGAGTTTGCAAGCATAAGGAAAGCTATTACATTTTTCTTAGTTTTTGTATCTGCAGATGGGTGTACTTGAAGAAAATAACCMTTTTGTAAATTGTGACAAGTTGTACTTTATTTGCACCTTTATGCATTTTTTGATCTGGTGCTGTACAAATTGGTGATAAAATATAGCACAGACTAAGCATCCTTTTTGCTGGAAAACAGGGGAGATGGTTATTTCAGACACTTCATTGGGAATCTTTCAGTGGCTTTACTTTTATAGCAAAAATGTAGCTTTTGTTAATTCTGTGTCTTCCACCTCATCTTTCTAATGATGAAATCTACTATCTGAGGTCTTGATAACTGCAAKTTAAACTTGTCACTGTGTGACTTCCTGCAAGACTGTGCACAGCATGTGAGATGACTTTGGTCTGGGKCCAGACTGATCACTTGTTTTAAGTTAATCTAAATCCCAGATTAAGTTTGCTAAAGGGAATACTACAATATTTTAATTAAATATGACTAGAAGTGACCTGTATTTCATTTCTATTCTTGGAGTAAATTTGGTTGGTTTGTAAAGTGTGTGTGTATAGAGATTTTTTAACTTGCAAGATCAAATTCTCTAAACCTTTGGGGTTTTTTTTCCATGTTTTGGATTAACTGTCGCTAATCCAGACCAGTGGTTCTTGTCATTTAGCCTTGTTGTGCCAGCTCTTTTCTTTTAAATGATCTTCCTTTCTTAGAATTTAACCCTTAGCTGTTCTAGTTCAAGAAGGAAAAATGTGGAAAAACACTCTCAACCCRTTATGTTAAGAACTACCGCTGGAAAGGAGACAGGCTTATCTTTGCACATGTAACTTCCCTATGCATCTTGAAGTTCTTCTGGAGTTGATTGATGAAGAACATGGCTTGAAGCTGTTGTGAGAGCCTTGGTTGTTGAAGTGCAGAAGTTCACATGCGGCTCTGGAGGTCCTTGTCAGTGAAGCTCACATGTGTGTTGAATAAACGACCTGACCCATGTGCTGCCCACTTAGGAGAGGATAAACCTGGGTGGGAAAGTAGGTGCTCAGCRTTTGGGAGCATGGAGCTGTTTTAGTGCCTCTATATGGAAATGGAAGTCCATCGTATAGCTTGCAACTTGCTCAGTCCTTTTGGGGGCAAGTTAGGTTGAATTAGTAACTTTGTTTCTGCCACTGATGAGAACTAAGGACTGCCTCTGAGGTGTTTTGGCTCCAATAAGGGGAATATTCCTGCCCAAACATACCTGTTTTAGCACAATTAATGATAAACAGCTGCAGGACAGCATGCTCTATCCTACTTTATACTGGCTTGATGGAAACGCTTTAGTTGTAACTTGTGGTTTAATATATTTGTCATTTCTCTAATTTGGTATTATTGGAGCTGATGTATACTTTTGCCCTCAACTTTGTATTTCGGAAGTGGGCGGTGCATGAGACTGCTTTGTCCATAGTGAGGCAAAGCTTTTTGAGCTGTGCGGCAGCTGTAGGTGGCAGAGCTCAGTTGGTCCCCTGCAACGTGTGGCACTTGGCCATCTGCAGCCACCAGCACACCAGTGCCACTTCTGCCTTCCTCCTCCTCTTCCTTCAAGGAGGGCAAGAGTGAGCCACCTTGCAACGGGAGACAACTCAGCCCTTCCTCACGGTGTGACGGAGCAGGTGGGTTTCCTGCTGGCATCAGGTACTTGGCTGCGTCTTCGATGCTTGTTCCCTTAGTAAAATCTAAGATGAATTGAAATGAACCATTTTAGGGTAGAAAAAGCTAGGGGAGATAATGTGAAATAACTGCAGGGTAAGAGGGATTTGGTGCCCACCATTGCAATGTTATATTAGAAGATCAAATGTTTTTGATCTTCAAGATACTGGGGAAAAAAGAAAATGAAAAACAGCATAAGTGGGTAGTTAGTAAATTAAATTTCTGATTTGAATTTAGCCAAAGTATTCAAAGTAATATGAATTTAAAATACACTATATCCTAGCAATTTTTAAAAAAGAGCTCTGAAGCTTTTCCCTCAGTTCTGTGCAAGAGAGGGGAAATGTATTTAACAGGCATAATATTATAAATTAAAATAAAAGCATGAAATGGGCTTTGAAGATTAAATGTATTTGAAAGCCTTAAATTAAGCTTGATGGGATGCAGAGTTTTGAGTTAAAATATAAAATATAGAATATTTAGCAAAACATGCAATGCATATGTTTTTTTTCTTTTAAAATGTCTAAAATATTTTGATTGCATATCCCATATTTAAGAAAACAAATAACAAGCTGTTCATAAACATATTCCGCAATTCATATCTTCCTTAACTGTGGTAGAAGGGAGAGAGTAAATGAGCTCTCCTGTGGTATCAACTTACAGATTGCCTCACCCGTCTAATCTCATGACAAAGTAATAGAAAATGTCACTTGACCAAAAAAAAAACAAACCACACACACAAACTAAGTAAAAAAAAAACACTTTAAAAGGGATCAGCTCCTTTCAAACTAAGATAGCCTCTCTTAAATTGCATGTATCAAAAGCATTTGTGTGTGTGTGTTTTTAGGGCACTAAGAAAAGATTGTACCCCTCTTAGTGAGAGATGTGAACAGATGGCAAGTTTGTCTTTATCCTTCTATCGGATTAGTGTATCTTGGATTTTTTTTTCTAAGATAGTGTTTTAATACAAATCAGTTGGTGAAGAGCCTCTTACTGTAACGTTGACGTTGATTGGGATGTGCTGCCATCTGTTTTCAGTGCTCTACGTTTTGAAAACATTTGTCCGCACACCACATAGCCAAATCTTTTGATCTTTGATAGGATCATCAGAGACGTGAAGTAGTTGGTTTGACATCGCCAAAGAAACTGGTTTGAATTGGTAGGGTTTTTTTAGAAGAACCTTCCTGGTATTTGTAGTTAAGCATTTATGCTAATGGAAAATAGCCCAACCCACTTGAATTACGTGAGTCTCATTGTGAAGATGATGAAGAATTAAACCAACTGTTAAACTGGCTGTTATTTATACCAGTCATTAGTTCAGAGACATTCCTATTTTTAGTTGATACAGACTGTGAACTGGACCCAGGCTTCCAGTTCCAGGAAAAATTAGCTCTGGAGGTCAGTGGGATGTGCAGGTGCAAGTGTCCAGCTTGGTCTAACCAGAACAGATCCTTTTTTCGTGCATGAAGGAGGAGGATACTTGATCTTGAAAGGTGGTCTCTTCTAAGAAAAAGTATTCTGGGTTCTTCAGGACTGTTCCTGAAAAGATCTGGCATTCACAACAACAAAAATGTGATGATACAAAAGGCTTATCAGTCTCTAAGTAAAGAGGAAATAACTTCTGTATTCAACACTTATCAGGAGAAGTGTTATACAATATAGATTACTTTCATTACTGTTGTTAAGGTTTGCCAACCTATCAATGCTGTGTTTTATGCCTTGTGTTGAAAATTGTGTAAATACAGAATGAACATATAAGGTAGAAAACATATTAGTTATTCTGGAGCTATTGCAAATCTTTTTGGTGTCTTGTGTAACTAGTATTGCTACAATACCTTATTTCCTGCCAGAAATTAAACCCGCAGTAACATCAGTATGACTGGGGCAGGAAGACTTTAGGCTAAGTGCTGGTTTATTTACTGTGGAATCTGCTAAAGCAGAGTTCAAGTAAAGTTTCCTTTTTCCATGCTGATTTAAACTAATTTTTCAAAGACTTTTGTGATCTTATTGGAATCTTTACCCCTGGCTTTTAGGAATGAACTTCCTTCTGATTTATTTTAGAATCAATTTTGGATGTTTTAGCAGTGGTGATAACAAGATCTCAAATGAAGCTAAACTTACCAAAACCTAATGGGAACAGGAATAACTAATTCCCAGGTCTGAAAGTTGGCACTTCCTATACTGTGTGACAGAGACTTAGTTCATCTTTGATGTCTGAGCTCTATTAAATAAGCATTTCTCCTGGTCAAACCTGACTCAAATCCTATTTAAGAATGACGTCCTGAGTTATTCTGGTTTGTTTTTTCGAGCTGGGCATCATGGGAGTCATAAGCCTAAGCAGAATAGCAGCTTGTCTATATAACCTAGTTTCCTGCTTCGGCGAAGTAGAAAACCTGCTACTTGCTCCTCTGGCTGACTTGCTGGATTTATCACGCTGTTTTACCTAAAGATGGTGTTGGATATGGAAGATACAGCTTACCTGTTAGGCAATGCAGTAAGTATGCAGAGGACTGAATCTCTAAAGAGATTTAAGAGCTGAACGTTACAGTTTTGGCACAGGAGAGTTCAGATAACAATATTCAAACCTGCCGTGGGGTGGGGTGGGGGGAATCTTGATTCTTGGGTGTGATCGTACCTTAAAACAGATGTAAATGTGCGATTAAAGAAAAATAGGTGCATTGTGGAATGGTGTTGCCTAACATCCTTATTTTCAACAAAATGAGTGGTGTATTTTAAGTATCAAATCACAGAACTGAGAGTTGGATTAAGTTAATACTTTGCTTCAGAGCTCAGAAGGTCTTCTGGCTTTTCTCTGTAAAGGTGTTCAGAGTTGTACGCTCATGGTTTCTGCAGAATAATGTATAAGAGATTTGGAGTTAACCTAGACTTTGCCGCTGGGCGTTACTGCATGAAGTGAGCCAGGCGAGCCCAGCAGTAGCAGACAGTATGCTGTACTTAATGACATGCATGGAAATTAAATATTATCATGAAGTGCCAAGACTGGCACTTAATTCTACACTGCTTTGACTTTTGGGTTGACTGTGCGTGAATGTAACAGTCAGGTAGATAAGTGTCTTACACATCAGTTGCGTTGTGATTCCCTTTACACCTGTGACAATCCAGCAGGTTGCTTATACCCACCTTAAGTTGCATAAGCAAAAGAAATGACAACTGTTCTGTATGTCCAGGATGTTAGTACCATCTGAGTAGCTTTTGATTTGCTTAAACATTCAACAAATAAAAGAGTAGTCAGAGGGTCTTTAGTTTAATAATGCAGGTGTTCTTACATTTACGTTCATTAAATAGCACAAACTCCAGTTATGTCAAATGATAGCTGTAGGTTTTTTGTTGTTTTTCAGTCATCACAACAACATTGTGGTCGTACTACTCGTTTGCTCTACACGACAGCAATCCCTAAAGCTAACGCATGGCTGTCTTGTCTATTGGGGAAGGCTACCATAATCACGAGGCCCCTCAGTGTGATAATTCTTTGTGATGAATACAGGCTATTTAACAGTGGTTTCTTTAGGGGAATAGTAGTTATTTGCTGAGTTAAAGGCTTTTTACCGGAAAACTGAAGCTTTTTGCTTTTGGCAAGCAACTTGTACCTTTGCAGATGCCACATGCCATAGCTCTCAGCTGTCCTTGTTTTAGGCATTAATGCACAGAGCTGGTCTTTCTTATTCTCTGACTTTTACCAAGGTTTAAACTTTCTTCTGCATCTGGTTAGAGCTAACAGCTTAAGTGCTTTTGTAGTTGTCAGTGGATTGGGATAGATGACAGCTGCATGAAAAATGCTTCCCAGGGCAGTTTAAAGGTGTTGGTATCCTGGAAAAATAAAAAAGCATCTGGGCATCAGGGTGTGGAGGGTATAGAGGAAGGGCTGTAGAGAGCCCACACTGTGGTGGGGAATGAAGTACATCCAGAGAGGAATTGCAGAGGTCCCTGGGGCTGCGAGAAGATGCTGGGCTGACACCAGCCAGGAGGGTGGCACCATGGGGACAGCTGGTAGGGACAGGCGTGAGGAGCGCGCTGAGCCAAGCTCCTTGATGTGATCCCCCAACTCCATTTGTTCAGACTCTCTGGTACATCTTGAAACACCCCAGCACTGTGCTACCCCGTAGAAAACCTATCCGAATTGCTGCAGCAGCCGGGCGTTTTCTGAATTTATTTATTTTTTCCTCCTTTGAACTGTGCTCCCATACTCGCTGTGAGCAACAGCAAAGCTAAAAGGTCTGCTGCAGTGGGGGCTGAGTTGAGCACTTCTTCCAGAAGCTGACAGGTTCCTCTCACTCTTTCTCAGGAGCAAGATGTGGAAACTGTGCATGGCTCTGTCCATGTCACTATGTGCGGGACTCCCAAAGGCAACAGACCTGCCATCCTCACATACCATGACATTGGGCTGAATCGTAAGTAGACCTTTTGTTTAGGTCTTCATAGGCTTTCATTTTTATTTGGGTATTTGTAACCATGTACTACTGCTCTAATCAAAGGTATGGAAGCAACAGTGTTAAAAACTTTCCCAGATCCTTGCTCATGTATGTGCACTGCAACCTATTAGATAGTACTGTCCTTTGTACGGAGATGTGCCTAACCTCATCCTTCTTTTAGAGCTGGTTGAATTCTGAGATTTTTTTTTTTTGTCCCCCAAATAATTAATTAGAATATTTCACTTAAAGATGCAAAGGGGTCCCTGATAGTCTTTAGTGACCTTGTAAAAATGCTGTGAAAATACCTACAGGAGATGGCTGAGGCTGTTTCCAGCAGGACTGAGCACACTGTTGGTGCTTCGCTTGTAGTTCTCTGATAACTGATCTTGTGCTGCCAGGGTATCACATGTATTAGGTGTCTGTCTCATGCAGATCAGAATGACTAAATGAATGTTGGAACTGTGTCCTCAGTCACTATTAAGAAAAACGTTAAGTGCTTATCTTATGTGTTATCCAAGAAAGTAATGACCTAATATCCAAATCTGCTCCAATTTGTTCTTTTCACCAGTACTGTTTGCTTCACACATTTACTGTTCCTTAATCAGTTATTAATACTTGCATTTAAAAACACCTGCAGATCTCTGAAGTCTGGTTATTGGAGGAAAAAAAAGGATATTATTCAAAAGACAGAATCTGTTTTCTTGTCTATTTTTAGTGGAACTGCTTTACTTTATTTTGGATTTYCAGTGGATTAGGGCAGGACTTAATCTAGATCTAATCTTTTATTAAGACTTTTTTTTTCTTTTTAGAGATACAAAGTCTATTTGTATGGTGAATAAAAGTTCTTCCCCTTTAAAATGGGAAGAAACTTCATCTCTAACTTGCATGTTCCCCTAGTGCTGGATTTTAGCTAAAAATATTTTACATTCCCTAATGATTTTTTTCTTGTATGTTGTGTAGCATGAGGCAATTCAGAAACACATACTGAATATTGAACAGTTTTCTAGACCTCTCAAAGTGCTACAGAATTCATATTTTCCATATGAAGAAAATATGCTAACCCTCTCCCCACATTAATATTCCTTAAACATCAGAAATCAAATCATCTGAAAGTTTTGAGCCTAAAGCCTTAAATATCACAGTTGGACATTTTTCGTCTTGAGTTGCCTGCAGCAGCTGCTAATGTAATATTTATCTTGTAATATTTGGGCAAAAGGACAAGTCTTCTTCTCGGAGCTGAATACTTTCTTTTCCATCTGTTTTGACATGATCCAAAGAAAAATGACTAGATGAGTCAATAGAAAAAATTACCTAAGCCAAAACCTGGGGTGAATACTCCTGACTGGGCTTTATTGATGTTTTAACTTTGAACAAAGAAGAATTCCTTGGGACTTTGGTGTACCATGCAAATACTTTTGGGAAGTGCCAGAACAACTCATGAGTACAGGTTAGCTGGCCATGAGGAAAGAGCTTAATTGTTCCTTTTTCTTTCTTTTCCTTTTAAAGATAAAACTTGCTTCAATCCTCTCTTCAACTTTGAGGATATGCAGGAGATCACCCAGCACTTTGCAGTTTGCCACGTGGATGCGCCCGGTCAGCARGACGGAGCAGCATCCTTCCCAGCTGGGTGAGTTGTCAGGGAAACAGCCTCTGCTTTCACAGCTATCCCATTTCTGTGGTTGGAAAAAGAGTCTTGATCTGCAGTTTAATTAAAAAGCACTTGCAAGAAAACACAAGTTGGCTTSTGAACTTAAATCCTGAGACTCCGCATTTCTAAGTTACTGGAGCCCTGTTGTGTTTTGGCGGTTCACAGTAGACTTTGTGGCTATAATTTCATGTTTAATTTCTAGCCAGACTTCTTGAAAAGCAAGTCCTTGACAGGTGCCAATTTAAATAAGGTCACCTTGTTTTAATGACTTATTTCTGAACGCAAATACAGAATTAAATCGACACAATAAGCAAGCTAGGCATTAGCCACTATATAGTGTCTTTTGTAGTTCAGTGATTTCTATGAAATGGCAGCATGGTGGATGTTGAGGAATAAAATTGATAAGCTACATGGGAAGTCCAAGTTGCCTGATCGTAACAAAGTAATGTTCCTCCATATATCATAAACAGATGCATGCTCCTGAGTGTGTATAATGTACGATGCTACATCTTGGAATTTTTCTGTGCCGTGACCATGGTCCTGGCCAAAATGCTTGCCCCTTTTAGTCAAATGAGACAGCTTTGCCATAAGATAACCCTTGGATAGGCTCACCTCCCCTGAGGAAGGGAGCAGCCAATAAGCCAAGGGAAGGAACAGTTGTTCTATAAGAACTAGGTATTAAGGAGCTTATATGTATTCCTATTGCATGAGCCAGTCTATTTCCCTTCTTAATTTTTAAGCTGGTCTGATGCTGTGGAGGTCACCGCAGGCCAAGTTCTCTGCTCGTGTTAATGAGTGGCCCAGTTCTCTACCAGTGGGGCAGGCAAAGCTATTTCAGTCACTCCCCTTTGTATTTGCTCAAATTACAAGCTTTTAAATGTCTTAATGCCTGTTCAGGGTATGGGGATTAGCACTCCAATGTTGCCAAATGCATAGGGCAACTACCATGGTCTGTGCTAGTAAGGTCCACCACTTAATGGCACGAGGAGTTGTGCTGTCTCTGAGGCCCCAGCTGAGAGACCACCTGGCTTCTGTGCTAAGTGTGGCTGGCACAGTTCTCACTGCTACCTGTGCTTTTGTCATGACAAAGTTTAGTTTCCCAACAGCAAACCCAAAGAAGAGCTTAAAGTAGTTTAGCACTGTTTCTTGGAAAGTGTACAGAGAATCTTTAGGTATAGTCTACTTCTGATCTCCTCCCTCAGCTATGCCTCTTTTGCTGTTTGAGGATTGTCAGAGATAGTAGGAAATCAATCCTACAAAAGAAGAGTGAAAAATAAAGATGCTTGTGAAGCTGACATCATTTCTTGACACACTCTCGTTTAGCCACTGTTTTGGATTTGGTTCCCCATAAAGAATTAACTCCAAAGCTTCTCAGAGCTGTTTTTTCGTCTAAACTTCCAGTTTTTGCTCAAGACTGGCATGCTGTGAAAATACTTGCCCATGATGAAAGCTTAAGGTTAGTAACTAGGGTGCTTGAGTAGGTGTAGGGAAAAAAGACTGCTTTTATCCAAGTCCTGATGTGAAACAGATTTGGATACCTCCTAAACAGATGTTCTCCAACTACTTCGGGGTGATTTTCTTTTTCCCCCATGCTGCTCCATCAGGATTTTATTCAAAATTTCCTCCCTCAATTTTGAAGAAGCAGAAACATTGATTTATGGCTGTTTTTGTAGAACTTCAACAGCTTCATAGCTCTCCCTATGACTTAATTTTCTCCATCAATACTAATGGAAAGTTATCCTCATTTTATAGCTATAGGACCTTGTCTGTCCCTGAAAACATGCATGCAAATTATTTACCAAAGATCTTCGCTGAAGTYTGTCATTTTGCAACATGATTAAACTTTTTTCTGTGGTGGACCAGAAGTACAAATGTGGTGCACAGGGCTGGGAATTCACCTCTGAAGTTCAAACTTGTTCACAAGTTATGAAGGGTTAACTTTTCTTGGAAGAGGTTTATTATAGTCTGTTTTGCTCTCAGCTGGAACAGACATCTGCCATCCTGTAACACACACAAAGTACCATATTGAATGCAGTCATATTTCTGCTAAATTATTCATTAGTACTTGCTCCTGATTTGAATTCAGTTCACACTGTTACTGATCTGGTAATAAGCACATTTGATATTAAATCTAGGGTGACCAATGTGTCCCTAAATGTACCAGTCTACTGAAAGTGGTATAATAAACTCCACAAATACGTATTTGTTGTAGGTACGTATATCCCTCCATGGATCAGCTGGCTGAAATGCTTCCTGGAATCCTGAAACAGTTTGGGTGAGTGCAGAATTCTTATTTTCCTTATTTTTTTGTCTTGTTGCAGTTTTACAACTATGTGGCACACTGAAAAAGATCAGGGAAGAGCAGGTACTCATGTGCACTGCTCCTGCAGCTTTGGTCTGGCTATCTGGCATTTTGTTTGGTAGAATTAGTTACTTTTGTTTTTCCAACTTCTCCATTGTGGTTGGATTGCTTTGTCTATGTTTCCAACACAGCTTAATTTTTTGGCTTTTTCAGAGATGCCTGTTTATTTTTAAAGGGGAAGCAACTTATGATGAAATCCCATGTGCCTAATTTAGGGGCTTCTGCCAGCATTTTCTATTCATAGCCCTGACAGGGGCAGGGCACCGGCAATCTGTTCTTCCTACTTCAGCAGCCTGCGTTTTCCTGTGCGGTCAGCAGAGAGAAGTAGTCCCATCTGAAGACTCTTAGTGTGTTGTTTCTGGGGCTTGAGTGTCCTCGGAGGTCAGTCCTGCCTCCTGAAGTGGAGGGACCTAACAGCAGATGCCAGATCGTGGTCTGCCCCAGTGTCAAAGGTGGCAGGTTCGCGACAAGTTTAGGTGTGTCCTACTTTAAAGCTTAGCTTGAGCAGGAGCTATAGGTGAGAAAGGTGCCCACCTCCCCCAGAATAAGTGCCCCCGATAGCCACCCAAGGAGTTTTCAGATTAAGCAGAGAAAACCTGGAAATCAAGGCAAGGCAGCCTAGACAGACTTGTTGGCTGAGGTTTTAGTCTCAGAATAGTGTCTCAGTTCAGGCCGGGTCTAGATATACTGTATCTCACCCGTAAATTATTCAGCATACAAATCAGCTGTTAAAGTACCTTGGACTGGTTTACCTCTCTGATCACCCTACCTTCTTAAAATAGTGGGGGTTTTGTTTGTTTTTTGAAATGCTTAATGTAAGGCACAATATTACCAATTCTTTTGTTGCTCGGAAAAAAAAAAAAAATTACATAACGGCAGTACCTTGAAAATCATTTTAACTGGAGGGGACTTGCAAAACCCGGATTTAATACTGCTAATGAGAATGAAATCTATCTTCAGGTATTTTCCTAAAAACGTTGTATAACCTTTTTTTTTTTTTTTTTTTTTCCTA
>NW_020447597.1:999836-1078796 GCF_003343035.1 Apteryx rowi
TAAGATTTGGAGAAAGACTATTTTTCCCAGAATTTTTTTTTTTTTTTTTTTCCTAAGTGGTTTTGTCTAGTCTTCCATTTATTTTCTAAGGTCTTGAAGCTGATGCTTTAAAACCAATCTCAGTTAATGCAAATATTTGGGTTGTCTCTGCCCTGCTTAGTTATGAAGTTTAAACTTAATCAGCATGGTGGCTGGATGGGGCGAGAGGTTTCCATGCCAGCTCTCCCTGTTAAAGAGGGATCGCTGACACAGTCTGGTAGCTGCACCACGGAGGGTAGGGGCAGGCTGGGGACGGGGTCTTTGTATTTACAGTAGAGGTTTCATGAATCTCTTATACGTTTTCCTGGCACACAGCAGCCTTTTCCTTCCAATTAGAGTTGCTCAGTGTATTTAGAGAGATAAGCTAAAATTGCTGCTGCACGGCAATGCATGAGGACCAGGGTCCCCTGAAGCCACTGAGCTGGCGAAGTAGTCTGTTAAAAGATTGACTTGAAAGGGGAAGGTTGCTGATGGTGGGATTTATTTGTTTTCAGTGCTCTTACTGATTTCTCTCGTCCCTTTTATTTCCATGTAGGCTGAAGAGCGTTATTGGAATGGGAACAGGAGCCGGTGCCTACATCTTAACTAGATTTGCTGTAAGTTTTCTTGAGCTTTCTTAAAGACTTCATTTACCAGATGCATTGCAGCCCCCGTAGCTTGTGCAGACAATTCCTGCCCTGCCGTGCAGTTTGGATTTTGAGTGAAATACCATGAGCTGCGGGATAGCTCATCCAGAAGACCTAGACTTTCCATTTTAAGGCCTGGGCTCTACCCAATTCATTTGCAGAAGGTTTTTTTAATGGGAGTTCTCTATTTAAACTGAGGGTGGAGAAGAAGTTAAATCTTAATGTTCTCCAGCTGCTCGGTTGAATTGCTTTAATGAAGATTTTTTTTTTYCCCTCATACATATGCTCGTTTAGTGCAAGATAAAACTAGACCTGCCACCTCTCTTCCTAGGAGATGATTTGCTAATTTAAATTTTACGCTGACTGGCAGCTTGCAGAGGATATGTGATGAATCTTAACTCCTTTTATTTATTTGTTTTTTTCTCCAGTTAAACCACTCAGATATGGTGGAAGGGCTAGTTCTTATTAATGTAAACCCCTGTGCTGAAGGCTGGATGGACTGGGCAGCAACTAAGGTAAACACTTAAGTTAGAAAAATCAATCATACTGTGAGCCTGTTGAGCATGAGAAGCTGGGCAAGCTTGTGCATTAAGGAATGGCTGCAGATGGAAAATATTGCTAATTCCTTTTGAGTTTATTCTTCTGTTTACAAACCTACCTCCTGTAGGGCTAGCAATAAAAATAAGTCCTTCTAGGAAGTGGGTACCCTGGTACAATGAGACTACTGGGTATGGCTGCAATTTGTAAGAGTTGGTGACTTTGGGGGGTAACCTAGTTTGACCCAGGACACAATATAGATTTGGAAATAACTTTCTTTCAAGTGAACTTCAAGCTTAGTGTAACATTCAGTATTCGGTTCTTTTCTGTGGCTTTGTTTACCAGCACGGTCCAAAATATGAACTAGAGCACTGAAAAATGTTCAAAACAAAATACTCCAAGTTTTAATGATCCACTGAGTCTTAGATGCTAAAAAGATTCAAAAGGGCATTGGCTACAGCAACTATGACCAGCCTGTCTAGACTTTTAAGTGAAAGCTCATGTACAGAAAAGCCCCTGTTAACTGTACCCGACTGCAGTTGTAAGATTACAATGTGATAAAACAGGTGGTGAAAACTGGTTTCAAAAAGGTCCTTGGAACTCATGTGTAAATGAGTACCAGTGTTACATTATCCTGTCACTTAAATGTTTTAATAGGTTAGATCTATCGGAGTAAGCTGATGGAAGATAATCTGTAACATTCAGGCTCATGTCCAAGTGAATGGCAGTTGTTACAAACAACCCGAGAGATACGAGAAGTTAGTTTGTCATCTTCTAACCACACACAGAAGAAACCCACTGAAAGTATCTACGGAGATATTTATTACAAAAACCTCATAATACTAGGAGAAATTTTCCAGAGCAGGGATGCAGAATTTTCAAGCCTGTTACTCTTTGTGTGTGTGTGATCTTACGTACCAGTTTATTTTGGTAAGTTTAATTGATCTGGAAGTATGTTTAGTAGCTCTTCTACAATGAGATGTAGGAGTAGAGTAGACCCATTTTGGTTATCTCACCCAACATCTCACTTTACTTAAATTCTTTCATATCCCTGCCTCTGCCTTCCATCTCTTCTAGGCACTGCCAACCTTAGGTGTACAACTGGTGCCTTGTATCCTTCTGTCTTTACAAAGCAAGAACATGTGTTTTGGGACATGAGCTCCATGTCCCTTAGGTACTGCCTCCAAAATATTGTCTCTGTGGGTTGTTAGGAAGGAGACTGGATATTTTAGGTTAAATTGTATGCATCTGGCTGTGTTACTTAGTGTTCTTGCAGGGAGAAATTCCATTTATACATCTACCACTAGTAGTGTGTTCCCTACATAGCTGCAGTAGTAAATACATCCTGTGAGAACAACTCAGACATAAGCAATGCCTGATGTTATAGCCAGATTGGGGAGGAAAATATCAATCCAGTAAATTGCACATATAAGGACTGTGGTGAAACATCCATTGGCTTAATTATAGGTAGTAAAAGTCTTCAGTTGCTCAAGGATTGTTTTTGTATCAAATGCTTAATTAATCTCGCTGTTCAGATTTCAGGTTGGACAAATGCTTTACCAGACATGGTCATTTCACATCTTTTTGGAAAGGTAAGCACATTCAAAATGTTCCTGCCGCATATTCGGTCATCTATATTTACCTCCTGGAGCTGGGAGGAAGGGAGAAAGCTTCCCTTTAACAACAAAATACAAAGTTAGGCTTTGGGATTGGGTTAGTGCTAGTGTTCACAGCACTTCAGAACTGGTATGCCACAGTGAGGATTGCTGTGTGCCCAAGACTCTTGTGCACCTCAGTCATGACAACCCTAGTAGAGATAACTGCCTGTTTAGATGGCTGATACGTGGACATCAGTAGACATGATATGTCCTCAGGTTCTAGGCAGAGTATGCCCACCAATTTTTATACTGTAATATACTTGTAACTCCGGGAAAACTAGTTACTAGTATAAATGATGCTTTTTAGCATAAGCCTACTTTAATGGGAAGTGCTCTACTCTTTTCTAAGGCTACGTTGCTCTGCTTGAAACTGTTAGCGAATGCAATGGAAAACAACGCTCCAACAGAACAAGGAACTAATCTATAAAGGCTGTAGTACCAAGCTGCTTGAAAATGTCAGTGATTTAAGTCCTTGAAGCTTAGTTATTTACTATTGTGAAACTGAGTTCCGCATGTGTTCATAAGCTTTAAACATCTGCTTCGTCCTGAAAACATGTATTGAACTTCTCACTCTGAATCTTTTCAGCTTTTAAAACCTCACACTTGTTTGAATGTAAACATCTGCACTACAACTGCATGTTTTGCAATTGTAAGATCTTGATGTTACAATATACTGAAGCCATGAACCAAAAAACACAGTATGGAAATTGGGGGCAAATGTTAATTCTGGGTGATGCCACTGAGGGCGAGAAGTTGTCCCTTCCCTAAAGATGCACTCCTGTTGCGTAGATATGAGTCTGAWAGAAAACTGCTGTGCCATGTCTTCAGATCCTTGCAGAAAATAGCCCCTATTCTGAATGATTCTGTCTCCACTGTAGGAAGAGATTCACAGCAACCATGACCTGATCCATACTTACCGTCAACATATTATTAATGATATGAATCAAACCAACCTTCATCTCTTTGTCAACTCTTACAACAGGTAAATACATTTACCTGATTCTTAACTGAAAACTGTTTGAAGATGCTGTCCATATCTCTGATTCAATATTGCTTGTGATGGAGTTATGTTTTCCCCCAGCATAAAGTTTGGCCTGACAGTGCCTTAGGGATCTCAGGTGGTTTGCTTATGGGAGAAGGTTCTTGTGCAGTGTGGAGGAAGAGGTAGACTTGGGCTGAATTAAGACACTGATATTAGTTTCAGTCTAAAACTAATTATCCATCAGCCGTGGAGGCTACATGTATCAGATTAACATGTAAATGTTTGCTTTCTCTAAAATGGATGAATATGGAAGTATCTGTAAAAATTCAGTGTATCAAAAACTTTTTTCCTCTCTTTTTTTAGTCGTCGAGATCTAGAGATTGAGCGGCCTCTTCCCGGAATAAATGTTGTCACCCTGCAGTAAGTACTATGTTTTCTGCCAGCTCACCTGTATGCGATATGAGCTAAGAGGTGCAACCTGTGGATGCATTGTGCACACAGTCCAGATCTGTAGCTGAATTGCTGGGCTTATGTGCTAGCAAAAGCTCTTGAAACTTAGTCTAGGAAATAAAAAGGTTCCTGCAAGTCAGGAACTTCATTMGGAAGACTTTCCCTCTGCAAACATGAAGTTAAGAAGTGCCTGTCACTTGCTGTGTGTCTACAAATTTGGGCTTGGAGAACTTAAACTGCTTGAAAAATAGATATACTTAGCTTAACTTGGAAATCTGTCTTAGTTAATGAAAATTATAGCCTTGAATGCCAATAAGCCATATCTGCACAACCAAGAAAATGTAACCAAAACTATAGAAAATCCCCCAGACTTCATGCAGATGAAGCCGGTATGGGAATGGTTATCTGCCAGCTTTTCTGGTATCTAATAACCTTTAATTTATGCTGCAATTGCACAACAAAACAGTTTTCAAGCCCTACTCTGTTCTGCTGCCTGTTTACACACAGAAAATCTTGAGACTCTGCTCTTCTGCCAGACTGGTTCAAACTGTCTGACAGGTCCAAAAGTTGGAGGCAGTGGGGGGATAAGATTTTGATGCTGATACACACATTCATTTTCTTACGAAACAAGACATACTGGCACAAGAAAGGGCTGATTGCTAAGAGGTCAGGAAAAGAACAGGTTCTTACATATGGCATAGGAGTGTGTCAGTAGATGTGTGGCTAATACAGTGTGTTTAAGGTGTCTGAAATACAAAATTGACCTTTTTACAGTCTTAACTGTCTTATCCTTCCAGGGACACAAAACGGAGGTTAGGGGAAATTTGGGTTGGGTTACAGAAATAATGCCCGTTTTGTGTACTTCCTTGCAGATGTCCTGTGCTCCTGGTGGTTGGTGACAGCTCCCCCGCCGTGGATGCTGTGGTGCGTACACTGAGAAATCCATAGCGGCGTGCTCTTTGCTGTTGCGTTTAATCGGCGTGCAAACCGAGAGGCTGCGTGAGCCCGGCAGACCTCACACCCCGTGCGGCAGGTTCGCTGGCTATTGATCCAGCCCAGATGGCTCTCCTCGCTCAGACCACGGGAGAGCTGCTGTTATTCTTAGCTGTTTGTACCCTCCGTCTGCACACCATTATTTAATAGCTACTGTGTTAGGAACAATTGCCACAGCAGTTCCAGTGAACCGCAAATATTTTCCTTTAGAGAGGAATCTGTTGCTGGCATTTTAACTTGTTCTGTGGTGTTGGAGCTCTGCCCTGGGTCACTGTGGAAGCGAAGAGCTTCTTTCTGGCCATTATAACTAGCCTCAGATGACAGGATGACTTCAGATATTGTGCCTTAATGGACATGGCCAGTCTCCTGGCCATTGGCCATATGGCTTCTAACCACTTGGGACTCTACCAGATGACCCCAAATCATGAGATAAACAGCACTGGTTGCCAGTAGAGTCCAGAAACACATAAAAAAAATCTCTAATTCCCAGAAAGCGGGTTTGCACATGGAAAAGAATGTGGTCAGAAATATGAACTTGGGTTTATAGCTGTATATATGTATACATAAAGAGATTCTTTATCGAGGAAGCCTAAGGTACTCAGTTTAGTTCATACTAAGCCAGAAAATATTTCATCCATTTTAATCTCATAGCTCATAAATATGATCCTGTGTATGATGCCTTATGCTGCTGTTCTTCAATACAGGTTGAATGTAACTCAAAGCTGGACCCAACAAAGACTACACTTCTGAAGGTAATAACAAAAGCTGTTTTTTTTTGCAATGAAATATTCCCCTCATTTAAAATCAGTCAGAATAACTAAAAGAGCAGAAGCAGACTGATGTCATACAGTACTGATAACCTAGTGAGAAGTCAGAGGTCACTTATTAAGGGAGGTGTGTGGGCTTAGTGGGCTTATTGTGATTTGGAAGGGCAGTTTCTTTAGGGTAAGAGTATTTTAGTGGGATGAACTGATCTGGGGGCTTCTTGACATAGTTAACAGCAGGGAATTTTACAGCTCCTCCATTTTAAAACACTAGAAGTGAGACATGAAATGCTCAGTATTTCACATACCCATAATGAATTTGACTGGAGCTGGCAAAGTTGATCTCGAGGTATTTGGAAAGGTTTGAAAAAGCCTTCAGCAGACTGAAAATGCAAACCAATTTATTCTGTTTCCATGCCTGCCTTTCTCTCAACAAGAGGGTAAGATGAATAGATAGCTAATATACCAACCATGGTTTTGTCATCCTGTCTCTGACATGAATACAGTCCAGGATGACTTAAATATTTCCTCCAAAGTTGATAAAATGGGCTTTCAAACAGCAAAGCACCCTGCAAAGGCTTCAACTGACACTTGGCATTCAGGATGTGGGTTCAATCTTCAGCTCATTACTGAGGAAGTAAGCTGTAATGAGTGTAATAACATGCAAATAGTGAAACTACTTTATTCATGCTTCTGCTGGGAACATCTAGCGTATATCTCTGTGGGATTCATTTATTGAACTGCTAAGTGCTAATGGGCAGTAGGTTTTTTTGAATGCTTTTATGGTCCTAACACTGAGGAGTTACCTACAACACAGAAATGGCAGGCTCACCCCATAAAAAAAAACTGACAGTATCTCAAATGCTCTTTTGGTGGCCAGCCTTTGCTCAGTCTGAGGATATGGCTGGTGCCAAACCTTGCTACAGGCCTGTTTTGCTGCTAGCTACTCCTAGATAGGATTTGGGGTTTCCTGTAATTCACAAGTCAACTGTTTTCAGCTTGTGGTGTCCCTTGGAACAGTACTGTTTTTGTTGGGTTGACTTTGAGGGGTGGAGTGGCAGGAAAAATGAAGTGCTCCAAAAATATTGCATGCACTCAAGCTGGCTTTTCTAATTTGGCTTTCCCTGCTTCCCTTGGCAGCTCCGACTATTGCTTACCATCCACAATCTCAGCAAATCTTTTTTTTCCCTCTCACCTCCAACGTTTAGGTGTTTGTTCTCTCCCTGGTTTGCCAGTCTGTTCAATACCTCGTCACATTATTGTAATTCAGAACCGAACCCATAGCCAGGACTAATAGCCTGCTTTCTAAGAAACTGGTAATCACTTCCTAGCAAAAACATTTATCTATAGCTCTGGCTGATGGCTTTGCCTGAGGGTCAGGACACTTCTGGGATTTCTGGGGTGCAGTACTAGCTTTTATAGACTTTTAACATATATGTAGATAAAAGCACCAAAGCAAGTAGTTATTCAGACAGCTAAAGGAAATGTTTTTGTGCCAGATATCCAGAAAGGTCATTTTAATATATCCTGAGCTTAAATGAGTTCCTCTGGCATTGCATTAACCTGCTGTTCTTATTCTCATTTCAGATGGCTGACTGTGGTGGGCTCCCTCAAGTTTCCCAGGTATGATTCGGCCGACAGAAATCCTCCTAATCCTGTCCTGCAGCATGTCAGCCTGCAACAAATGGGTGTTTTCCTGCGGGGTACTTGCTGTTCCCAAAAGTCAGCCAAAAGGATAAAAGGATAGTTATGATTTCATGAATAATGATGTCAGTTGGTCATCTGAGCTTTTTCTTTAAAGCCCAATGAAGCACAAAATTTAGATTAGAAAGGGATAAAATTTCCACTAATTAAGCATTAACCAAGTAAAGGTCTGAGGTGGGAATGTGCAGGTATTATTTTATGCTTATCTACTAAGCTAACATGGATTAAGGTTTTTGCACTATCATTTTAAAAACATATTCTTATTTAGGCTATTTTTAGGATAGATCAGGAAAGTGGGAGGCAGGAAATAACTATGCTGTGTTCTTGCATGCACTGACCTGGCTTGACTGAAATGAACTGGAGTTTCTGAAATATGTTTAAGCATAAATTCCAAGGCTGCTAGCAAAAACAGGCTAGGGAAGTTAAAAATTTACCTGTGCTTTAGTGTTTCTTCACTGAAACATCGGACATGTAAATTAACTTTATGTAGTGTTTTATAAACCAACTTCTCAGCAATATAGCAGGGATTCTAGAACTTAAGGAAAAACCTGAATTTGTAAATTCCTGCAACTGAGAAGTACCTGTGCTAGCAGTTTGCTCTCTTACAGCGGTGGGCCAGGGTGGGGAAGGCTTTTTTAAAAATCACACAGGAATATGTGCATTGCCCCTCTGCTTTAGAGACTCCATTCCTTGCAATGATTCACATAAAATTATACCAAAATATAAGCACTATTTGCAAGCTCAGTAATTGAGGGTAAGGTTTATTTGGCCGCTGTGACAGTAGCAGCAAAAAGAGTGCCTTATTTCAAGAATGTCAGTCATGTAATTGTGCTCGCATATTACTGCGTAGCTTTTTTTGCCCTATAAACATAACTATCAGCTYGGAATAGTTGAATTTGTTCTCTGCTGATTAGGAATTGCCGAATTACTGACCTTGTGCAAACTGCCTTGTATATTTTGTGAGGCCGGTTGTTTTACTTTGGCTCTTCTGCCTCAGTAACCATATTAGCAAAGCTTGGGCCCGGCTTGGACCACTTGCAGTCACTTCTCCAACTAACATCATTCTCCAAAGCATGTKTGTGTTTGATTAAAATAGTGGGGTGGGGGAGCAAATTAGGGAGGGGAAGAGTCTGATTTGGTGGAATTTTCTTGTGTGTAAATGAATTTTTATACAAATTCAGTAGAATCCAGAGACTATTTAAGATAACATGGAGCATCTATGGTCTCTATTGAATGGCAATGTAACTTGGTGAGCACTGCATATATTAAAAAAATCCTGTTCTTTTGCAGCCTGCAAAACTTGCAGAAGCCTTCAAATATTTTGTTCAGGGAATGGGATACAGTAAGTATCATTTTTATTTAATTTTCATACGGCTGTCAAAACTTTTTGTGAATCTAAACATCCAGAAATTCTKCTGATCCCAGACATATTATCTTTTTTCCCCTGTTGGCTATGTAGTTGCAAGGGGAAAAAATACCTATGGTGCCTGGGGGAAGGGTTTGCAGACCAGATTGTGTTATTAAATAGTGGAGAGCTTTGTAGATAGTCTTATATCACCAAGTAATTCTCCAATGTAAGGGTAAAGTTCCTCTACCTTGCCTTTGCTATATCTATGTAATTTTTTTGTGATTCCAAGGCACTTAGTCAAATTTGTGTTTTCTGTTACACRTAATACATCCTAGTCTGTAAATTCTTTAACGACCATGGAAGGGGAGGTCCCTGTGCTTCAGAGAAGACATAAAGATGTGCTTAAACAAAACTGCTTCATTTCAAAGAGTGCAGCAGGCAAAACTTGTTAAAGTTGCAGAATATCTGCCTCTAGGCATGTAGTCCRATTTGAGCCTGCTACATGGATGGTGGTATAGCATTACTGCTTCCCCTTTTTGTCATCTTCCATTTTGCTCTGTAGGCTTTGGAAGTTAATTTTGCACAATGTTGACCACTTTCAAGCTGAATCTAGAAATAACAGTCCCTTTCTGTGCGAAACTTATACTTGCTTGCTAACCAGACTGGCCTCTGCAAAAGCCAGGAGCTTGTGTGGTTTTAATACGTGATGAGAACCATGCATGTTGTCCTGTGCCTACAAATATCTTCATTGCTTTGTCCTGACATGTTTAGAGTGGGTATTTGTAATAGTATCTCCTTATTGCATCATGGGTGATGATTCATATGCTGCACGTAACAGACCTCATTAGTTCAGAGACCTCTTTAACCTGTAGCTGTTTGTACTTCATGTGTGTGCTTGTGACAACTGCTGTTGTATAGGTGCACTCCTGCCTGGACTGCCAGCAAAGATTAAGCCCCTGAAAGTAAGGCAAAGTCTAATGAGTCTCTTCTGTTCAGTCTTCTGGCTTGTTGCAGCCACAGTGACATACCACAGCTCTGTCTCAAATCCCTCAGCCCTGGCCACCAGTTTGGCCAAAGTGATTTGGCCTCCTTGAGTCTATGCCTGGAGCAGTGGTACTTCTACACATGAAGCTAGCCTGAAAAGTCTATATTCTACCCCAAAGGCTTCTCCAAGGGTGGTTAGGGTTGGAAGCAATGGTGGGGCTACCTTTCAAGCTCAGGAAGCAAGGCATTAATGAAAGACCCTTCTTTCAGTCCCTTCTGCCAGCATGACCAGGCTGATGAGGTCCCGTACAGCATCTGGCTCCAGCGTAACCTCTTTGGAAGGACAAAGGAGCCGGTCTCACACCGGGGAAGGCACGAGGAGCCGGTCTCACACTGGGGAGGGCACAAGGAGCCGGTCCCACACCGGTGACGGTGCCCGGAACCGCTCGCACACGGACACGCGCATCGAGCTGACGCCAAACTCCGCAAGCAACGCCGAACAATCAAGCCCCAAGTCCATGGAAGTCTCATGTTAAACGCGCATGGGTGGTTTAAACTGGTCGCACTTGGAAATATTAACGGATGCCCCCTGTGTATCACAAAGCATAACTGGTATTAATCTCAAGCTTTTTCCGTAGGATGAACTCTGTTCACCAGGGTCTGACAGGGACCAAAGAAAAGAAGCATCTCATTTGCTCTGTCTTTATTCTCCTAACTCAGACAGTTGCTGCTATTGTGCCCTCCTTCAATGGATGCCAAATTCTAAAGGATACTTGCCAAAAGTTGATGTGGTTGTAAACACTTCAGAGTCGAAGCAGACTTGCTTAATATCCTCCTTTCAAATCGAAACTGTTACATGCCCCTTTATCTCTTATTCTCTTGAAGTAAACTGGCACAATTTGAGATGAGTTTTAGAGGGGGAGAAAAATCACTATTATGGATGGCTTTTAAAAAAGGGAGACAAAAATGTGCTATGGCCTCATGTTGAAGCTGGAGTTGAATTTATTGTATATAGCTTGACTTCAAATGATGATAGAGAAGTTAATGTATCGTGCATTTATAGGCCTTCTAATTCATTAGTATTCAAACCTGTTTTCCTATGTACAATAATATAATACTAAAATAGGCAATTTTAATGTGACTTCGAGACAAACTAAATCTTTATGCTTTTTTTTATTTCACTTTTTGGAGATTTAGTTCCAATCTTCCTTTTCCCCCACCCCACCCAGAACTGAAAACCTGCTTAGACGAATGAGGGCAAGATTTAAGTTTTGTAAGTGAGGTAGCATTTCCTCTTTGGGATCTTGGGCCAAAGGGTTTACAACACCGCAAACGCTGGTGTGGTTTTAACAAGTAGAGTAGCTGTACATGCCAGCAAAACAGAAGCAGCTTGATTTCTACTTCAGACAGCTTCTTATCTTTGCGGCTCAAGTTTTTGTGTCCAGCACAATTGTAATCATAACTTCAGAATTCAGTAAGCGAAGCCAGATCCAGCTGTTCTTTGTCAAGAGCGATGAATAACTGTAGGATGGCATGTAATTAGATACTGTACGTTCAACTGCCACTAATTAACAGATTGGAAACTCTGATTAGAACTCGCTGGTGCTGAGCAGTGCATTCCACAAAGCAGCGGTGCCGGCAGCGCTGTAACTGAGAAATACGGTGTTTAATGGCCGCATAAGCGCAGTGAGCTGCTGGTTCTGCATCTTTACGTGGCCTCCTGCTATCCTGGGCTACTTTTTTTGGATGCCAGTGGCTCGATACCTTTCTGCCAGTCAGATTTTCACAGTTGGGTGTATGTCCTTCCGTATGTAGTGGGACAGGTTGTCACGTGCTCCAGTGTGTACTTGCAGCATTGCAGTCCTCACATAAACATGAAAACTCAAATGATGAGCAGTTAAATAGCAAATGTTAATACTTTGGGATTGCTTATTCAGAAGAACACTGTCTACATTACTTTATATTGACTAACTTCAGCTCTTGTGTAGAATATCCGTAATGGCTTGTGGGAAGAACAGACAATTTCAAGAAAGAATAAAGCTATTGTGTAAAGTCTATCAAGAAAAGTTTCTTAATGAAGTATTTGTATTTATTTCAAAACAAATAAATTTGTAACTTTGCAATGTCTTGTGTCTTAATCTCTCACTAGGAGTACAGTGGTTTTTCTCAGCAGGAATATATTCCTTGTCACCCCTTTGTAGCAATGTAATCTTTTTTTTTTCTTTCTTTCTTTCTTGCTCCTATCTCTGACCTCTCCTGCTTCTATGCTATGAGCTTGTTTTGCACTCCAGCCTACTGTCTTACACTAACAAATCACAACAAACTTCAAATAGCCAGTAGCACTTAATACTGAAGTACTAAAGGATRATTTTGCTCTAGCAAATGCATTTAAAAAAAAAAAAATTGAGCTTCAATACAGAGTACTACTTATTTGCTGTTTGAAGGGTTTTGTGTCTCCCTACATATGCTACTGTGTAGTGCATAGACCTAGTCTGTACACTGACTTCCTAGCAGGAATCAGTGCCATGCCCGCTGAAGCCTTTCTCTTCCCAACATGATCTATAAACACCTTGGTGTGACATGTCCATGCCAGCAGATGGAGGCATATGAGCCTCTTGTCTGCACTGCAGTTACTGCTCTGCATTTCTAAAGGTTGGTCTGTGCTGACCTCTTGCAAGAATCAAACTGCTAACTTCAGGAGATGTGAAGGGGTAACAATACTTTTCTCAAATAAGTCTTGAAAGGACTCCCAAAATAAGAGGGGAAGTGGAATCTACAGATGCAGGAAAGAATTAAGTCATTGTTTTACATTTTATTCTATGCAGAATTACAGTTCTCCCTTCTAATGCCAATCTGAATGCTGGTAGACCATTCTGGTCACCTTAAGTGTTATTTACCTTGGTGATTTCCTGTTAAAAGAATATCTCTTGTTCCCTTGGACATAGGCTTCCCTTGGTTGATGAGCACCCCTGTGAGGTTTGGGAAGGTCCCTTCCATGCATTGCAGGGGAGCTGGGGAAGGCTGCTGCTGCTCAGCATGGGAGCCAGGATAGGAGACAACAGAGCCCAGTCACCAAAGTGTCTCAGCTCTGCTTTCTGGATGGAGACCTTGGTAAGGATGTGGTGGTCTTCCCTTGTGGCTACTTTAATGTGCTGGGGGTTTCAGGGTTAAGTGGGTTTGTGGCTTTTCTAGGACTATTTTGGGCTTCTCCTTCTTCCCGTATCTCCAAAAAAAAAAAAAAAAAAGATGATTTGAAGAGACAAAAGCAAATATCTGAGCCCGGGTTCTGCTGAATGTGCTTATTCAGCAGCAGTGATTGGAAGCTAAAAGCTTGGTTTGGTTAACCATAGCCTGTGCCATTGCCAGTGAAAACTGGAGGAACCGGTGCCAACTCATCTTACAAAGGAAGAGCAAAGTTATGTTCTTGCCTGAGCTGCTCTGGGAATGGCTAATCGTTCCTTCTGCAAGGWCACCATGGTGTGCCTGTCAGGCTTAAGCAGTTAATTTTTGTTTAACAAGGAGGAACGCATCCAATCCTTCTTGCAGCACAAAGACATCTGCTAGCACTTCTGGGCAGCTCTCAGTTGCTAGGACCAGTGTAAATGTCAGCTTTGAAATAAAAAGCATTCATTTGGTGAGGAACTGTGTGTACCTGTACAGAAAGCCTGGAGGACAGTGCAGAGGAGTGGTGGTCCACTTTTAAAAGGAGGTATGGCTCCTCCTTATCTGCAGTCCTGCTCTCCTCTCATCCTTTGCTTGTGCTCTAACTGAAGAGATGTGGGTGGCTTGCAGATCTCAGAAATTTTTGTGGAGGCTTATTCTAGAGCTTTTGGGTGCTGAGTTCTGCATTATTTTTAGAGACAGGGTTAGCCTGGATACTGCAAGGTGACAAACCAGAAAAGATGACGGGGTATCGCATCTTTTTCTCAAAGCGTGAATGTCCACCACAGAGCAAGATGCTCCTGTTGCATAGGGGCAAGTCTGAGTGGATAACAGGAGGTTACCAGAAAAGCAACAGTTCACCCCGACTGTGCTTTTGAAGGGTGGGACAGGCGAATGGTGTTTCAGGAACCAATAAGCTTCTTCACTGCATTAATTCAGCTCAGTATAAAATCTTTGCTATAGTGGTGCTCTTCAAACCCACTGATATAAAGGGTGTAACTGGTGAAATCTGAGTTATTTCCACCTCTGCCTGGGCCTCAACATCTACTATGCCAAAAGCTGGCTAAATTTCAGTATAGCTTTCCCCCTCCCTATCCTTGAAGAGCTGGACTGGAAGAGGATGTGACAACACCATGCYGAAGCAACAGGACTTTTGTGCTGAAGGATGCTGATTTCCTCTTTAAAAGTCTCTGGAAACTAAATGGCTGGAAACTTTAACCCAGATGTTTTGGGCGTTTGTGAGTGTTGCAAGCGACGAACTGAGCTGGAGCGAAAACAGTTTACAGCAAAGCTGCTTACTTTTCTCTCCAGTGCTGGAATCCTCCTCCTGCCTGTTTTCGCTTCCTAGGCAGAGTGTATCTGTCACAGTCCTTGGAGTGCTGCTAACGGGTCTGGTCGCTCTCAGCACAGCAACTCTTTCAGCAGTGTCTCGCAAGTCTTGCTTATAACTTGATCTGCTCTCCCCCTTCTGATATGCAGGCTACTTTTTTTTCCCCACCCCTCACTATTCCATATTTAGTGGAACCGAAAGTCTCTCTCTGCAGGTCTGTATATATGAACGGCTGTTTCAGTGTGTGAATTTAGTTCTCCCACTGAGCCAAGTATAGGCTTTATGTTRCAAGCTGATAACCGCGATATCTAGTGTTTAAATAGCCGAGAGAAAGGATGTCAGGGCATTTTAAGAGATCAGCTCGCCCCCTTGCAGCAGACAAGCACAGCCTCTCACTGTTGCTAGCTCTTGCTTCGTTAAGGGGCTGCATTCATTTTATAAACAACACAGCTGCTGACCAGTGTAGGCAAAAAAAAAAAAAAAGCTTTTGACTGCAACAGCCAAACAGCTCAATGCCTGTTCCCTGCAAGCCAGCATGGGCTCGGCTTGCTCAGCCAGCACCTCCCGGCRGCCAGAGGAGCAGCTCTTGATGCAAAAAACCCTGCATCCTTCCAGTACTGAAGCTCGTGGACGTAAGAGACCCATCAGACATCGGATGGGGACGTGACTGTGTATCCCCAGGGCTGGAAGGGGAGCTAGCAGGCAACTCTTTCTTCCCAAACAACCCTTAGGGCAGTCAGCCCCATCACAGTGATTTCAGCATAGCTGGAAAAATATATATATACATCCCCAGGTGACCTGCCACGCTCTGCAATTGCTCGTGGCTGGGGTGGATTATGGTATTCAGGTCAAGGTCAGCGCAGGAAGAGGCTGGGGGCAGGGAAGGGCTTTGCACGAAGGCAGGGAGGGCAGCTCTGCGCACAGCCCKCAGCCATGTGGAGCGCTGCCCAGGGGTCTCAGAAACACGGCAAGAGCCACCRCTGGCCTGGGGGGTTTTGCAGCCCTTGTCTGTGTGTGTGAGTCAAGGGAGGGCTGAAACGCTCGGGCTCCGCTAGTGCAGCGGCCAGTGCCCCTCCTGGACCAGGCAGCCACGGAAATGTGCTCCGGGTTGGCTGAAATCCCGTGAGCAGCTGCAGCCACCATGAGGCAGGAGGGAGGTCTGTTTTATTCACTGGGATTGCTCATTGCTCGGCCAGCTGGTCAGGCCACCCTCGTCCTGCTCTGCATCTTCCTGACAGTGGCAAGGAGATTGCACTGGCCGAGGGCATGTGCACCCAGCACGCTCAGCCCCTGGACCCTATGTGGGCTCCAGCTGTGGTGCACATAGGTCCTACTAATGGTATAACAGGGCCAGATGGTCTCCCCCTGACACCTCACGTGGGACATTATTTTAATCCAGATAGATAAACCTCTTTGCTTTACTGCAGGCTCACACTTGTATCTTGCTAACTGGGAAATAGTCAACTATTGACTGATTGAAAGGTGGTTTMATTTATTTTTAATGACAGCCAGTGACCAAATCCAAAAAAAAAATAAAAAAATCTTAGTTCTTTACCAGAAGTGGCCAATTCTAAAGCCTTGATCCTGCAGTGATTCCTTGCCTGCCACTCACACAGGCTCAATGGGGGGATGTCTCATGGGAGTAGAGCCTAGCACRGTTGCCACAGGGTCACTATTTAATTTGCAAAGTGCAAAGTACTTAGCAGATGATGGGTTTCCCGGACTAGTCCAAATGCAGTGGCTGAGAAAGCAGCCAGAAAGCCCTACATGCAAGATGAATTGCTTCRGAGGCTGCCACATGTGCAAGCAGAAGAAGCAGCAGACAGCTGGGTCTTCTGATACCTGCAGAGATGGCAGGAAGATGTGCTACCTTTGCTAAAATCTATTGTGAGAAGCACAGCTGGCATGAGAACGCTTAAAAATGCAGAGGACTTCTCCCCAGCCAAGCAAAAACATAGAGAAGGAGAAGGCTTGCAGTAAGATGCTTTCTTACCTAATGAACCCAGTAACCATAAGCAAGCCCACCGCAGAGCAGTCAGTGCACTGGACAGGATGCCACTGGAGGTCTTTAAGTGACTACTGAGAGTAAGCTACTTCAGTCTGAAAGGAAAATCTGTTTTTTGGAGAACTGTGAAAAACCTCAGTATGTATGATCATTTATCTTTTCCAGAATTCAGTAGTAGAATCCTTACCAGGGTTAGCTCTGAAGGCATGTAAGTGCTGAAATATGAAGTAATGCCTCTTTAACTTAAATGCTTTTCCCCTCATCTTTTATAACCTTGCTTGGACAATTTCTGTCCATATGGCAGCTGCAAATTCTCAAGAGRGGTGACAAAGAAGACATGCTCACAGAGGCTGAACAACACACATGACTTCACTCCAAGAGTCTAGGCCAGCTAGCTTGAGTCCTGTGGGAGTGCTGGGAAAAAACCTAGAGCCACAAGCACGCCAGCAAGCAAGGAGATGTGAGCTGGGGAACACCTGGGTTTCCCAAGCTGCCAGAGTATTCACGCTAAAGGAAATGCTCCCAGGGCATCCTTTGTTTCCATATTAATGCTTCTTTATTTTTATCTTTATATGTCCTTCACGTCAGAGCTTTTCCACACATTACAAACTCCCACTTGTACATTGGCCAGGTGAGGAGACTGGAAGAGGAAGAAGAAAATGTTAATGGCAAACATATTTTGCCTATTTTTCCTTGCCTAAGCTCCTAATGAGGTGTCAGTTATAGATTTGTTAACCATTAACCRTTTATGGGGTTATTAAATAGCAATAAAATGTAACAGCAGCATGCCACCTATGAAACCTCACCATGATGCTGTCCAAACAAGTAACTTCTGTTACGCAGTTGGTGCAACTCAGCTTACCCACTGTCAAACCAGTCCATTTTGCCCATAAATTTTTCATATATATTGTTATATTAAACTTACAAAAATAGCTCTATAAGACCATTTAAACACGAAAGTCACAGTTTGAAAAGGTGTACATATGGATGAAGATAAGTTTGTAGTTAATGAGAACACTCTTTCCCCATCAGTTTAATAAGCTGTTGGTCTTAAAAATCTTTCAGAAAAGTGGGAGAAAAAAATCACAGGCATTTAATTTACAAGATGACAGAGTGTTTCTAAATGTTACAGTCTCCCAGTGTTTCTTGTGTATGCAGCACAATCTTAGTGAGCACGTCAAAAATAAAGCAACTGCTCTACACCCGGTTTCCTGCTGTTTGTACACTGAATTGGTGCTTTCAGTTCTAGTCAACACTCCATGCAAAGGCACCTTTTAAAGTTATATACTTGCTTCTTTTCTTCTTGCAATGAGTATAAGTCCTGCTTTCTGGACCTCCGAAACAAGGCAGCTTGAGCCGTCACACTGGCTGAGGTAAGGCCTGYGCTGAAGGCAAGTGGCTATGGTCCCTTGAGCTAACTGGAGTCTTGCCATTACCATCAGCATGGACTGACCCTCAAAATCTCATCCTCTATGCTTGTTCTAGCCTACAAGACCAATGGGATTATTGGGGTGAGCAGGACTCAGGTCAAACTGTCTAAGCTTAGCATGGATTTCAAAATTGCCACTCCCATCCTTTCCCTCCTTCCCTGGACCATTGCACCRAAGAAGTCTCGCACCAGCTCAGAGCCTGGTATCTCCTCAATGRTATCATTGTTACTTTCTTGTATGATGATGGCACTTTCATGTCCCAGCAGAGACCTGAGCCCATTGTACAAGGCACTGTACAAATGTACAGTGAACAYCAGTTCCTGCTGGAGGAGTCTGTACTCTAAATAGAGCTGATGAACAGTAGAGCATTGTCCTGGCTCCACTAATGAAGAAATGAGGAAAAGCGAAGCAAAGGGCTGGATCCACTAAAGCATCTGAGGATCTAGCCCCTCAGTGAATTTAAATGACACCCTGATGCCTCTTAACCACAAAAGTGTTTTTTGTAAAGACACACAATTTGCCCAAGCTCACAAGAATTGAATCTAAAGATTAGTTCATTGCCTTAGTCATGAGGCTAATTTTCTTGTATGCATTTATTAAAATATAGGATCTCTAATACACCACAAACTGTAAGCCAGGTTCACTGACTACAAGTATTAGTCTGGTTCTTTCAGTGTCACTGGAAAGACAAGTAGTTCCACAAGAAGTAGAACTAATGGTGCTTGTTTCCTATCAATTTGTGTCTAATGGCCTTACAAACTGCTCTACAACTGTGATAACCACTATCCCTATTCCRTCCCTGACCCTTCCGTGATACCTTCAGCTCTCCTCTCTCCACAGCTGCTTGTTTCCCACTGGCGTATCTGTTCAAAATCCATTAATGCTGTTGCTGTGGTTGGGCTGCACTGCAAATGTGCTGGCTGGCTGGAAGTTGTGCATGTGCTTGATAGGGACAGTGCTCCCTTTATTTCATTTTTTTTATATCAGAAATCACAGTGCTTCTGAGTTCTTTATTTGTCTGCCTACTTCCTCTGAAATCTCCCACAAGGGACTGACAGAAAAGCAGAGGGACAGCGTGACTGCATATGCCTTGTTCCCTTAGGAAACCAGGCTAGAAGCAGGATCATCCTGGGTGCGTGGGGGGGAGAGCTGGGGTTTCTAGGCATTCACTTCACTAAGAATTGACATGCACTGGAGCTGTTGGTCATTCATTAGCTTACAATAGCTCCTTTTATCTCTCAATGAATGCTGTGTGTTCCAGCCACAGCAGCATTTGATTACAGTGCTTTCAGTGTTAGCTAATTGCAAAGTTAAGCAAACACATTAAATGCCACAGTTTTGGTTGTGTCCTTTGATCCTGTTTTCTTGTTTCCCTGTGTGTACACGCAAAAGTGAGAAAGACTGATTGTGCATATAAATATACACATTATATATACATTGTCTTTCATATATTACAGGCTGCATCATAGGAATATGTATATGTAAATATACACTTGTATATTCACAGATACATTCACATATACTTTATCTACACACACACACACACACACACACACAGACACGCACGCGCGCGCACACACACACACACACACACGCACGTACTTCACCTGCTCCCAGGAAGCATTAGTTTATCATAGCAAGAAAGATTTGTCTCCTGGGACCTAATCTAACTTCCTCTGGGTTATCAAGATGAAGAAAGACAACTTGCCAACTGAAACAAAAGCAAAATAAGACTGATTTAAGACATCAGTGGGAGGGCTGCAAGCAGACACTATGGTTCCCTGGGCAAACATCAGGCACAAACACATTTCTACCACCCAGCTCTCCCAAGTGGAGCAATTGCATACGTGCCAGGGTGCTGAGGGGCAGTAGCAACAACTCACTGGGAAAATAACTGGCTCCAACATGTTTCAGTGATGAGAAATGTATTGCCTGGAGTGGTAATGACAGGTTTTTTCTTTTCTTATCTGTCATTTGGGTGTGAAACCACTCTTACAGAAAATGTTTACATTGGTTTTGACTGTAAGTGGTAGCCCAGCTGCAAATGTTGCACCAGAGGCTGTGCCAAGGGCTGTCCTCTCCTTTCACACCCACTCATCCACAGAGCTGATGGGAAACATAAGGTCTGCTTTCTCATTTGCTTTTCCTCTACTCTGGCTATGCAAAACGTAGATGAGTGCCACTGGCAAGGTGTAAATGGGGAGCAGGACCTGCCTGGTGATAACGCTATGGGTAGGAGCAGGTAGATGTCAGACACCGACCATACCATTTCTAGATGAAGAAAGAAGCACACACATTATTGCCCCTCATCTCTTATCTAACTTGCTACATTTCCTCCTCCAGATCTACAAAGCTAACCTGCAAACAATAAATAAGCCATGGGCAACAGGATCTATCCTGAAGTTACGGCCTCTGGGTAGGTTATTTTGAATGCAGTGAACTCAGGCTGTTCAAGATTAGAGCTGGTAGAGAACCTACAAAAATGTCCTTGGCACAAGATACTACAAGAGGTGAATGTGAGCCCAAGAAGCAGAGGACACAGAGGATATTTGACCCAGCCAGGTGCAGTAAGAGAGGGATTCCTTGCATAGAGATTTCATGATAAATCCTCTTCTCCTTAGGTTCTTTCCATGGACTTCACCATGAGGTGGGATCTGGCTGATAATGACAGCATGGGTGGTTTCTAGGACAGATCTCCATGAGACAGAGACCAGAATCTAATCCTGAGGGTCACCAACCACACACACACACACACACACACACACACACACACACACACGTGTGTGTGTGTGTGTGTGTGTATATATATATATATATCAGTGCTTATCTTCTAGCTTAGATCACATTATTCAACAGATGACAGTAAAGATGTCTGAAGACTATATATCCTCATTTCTACACTACTGACAGCCACACTTTTGCTATCATAACAGCATACTATTCTTTTCTTTGGGCAATTAAAYTGCTGGCCTAATAAATGTCAGTGCCAACAGGATTGTCATTGAAGTCCTGGAATCTGCGCATAAAGGAATTTCTGGCTGCCAGTAATGGATGGCGGTCTGCTACAGCTGAAAACCTTGCTTGTTCAAGGCCTCTCCAAGAACAGTGTGGCAAAGCAAAGAGATTTAAATTCCTAACTCAGGAAAAAACAAATTGAACATTGGCACTGGATGAAAGATTCTCCTTTTATTTTAAAGCCTCTGTAAAATCAGAGCAATGGGTCAATTCCAGCATTCAGCCAATTTAATTAGCAATTTCAGAGTAATCATGGTAATGAGCCAAGTCGGCAAAGATGTCATTGGGGTTCTTGCAGTTCAGGTTGCAAAAACAAGCATTTATCCACATGATTTTCCAGGAAAACTCAGTTCCATCTGGGCACTCAAACCTCACTTCAATAGTCTTGGACTTGTAGGGTGTGCAGCACCTGTTGTCTGTGCAGACGCCGCAATATTTGGGTCTGTATGGACTTTTGCTCACACATCCTGAGATAGTGTAGTTCATTGGTTCGTTGGCCCTGTAGACAGCCAGGCACTTCTTCCCAGGCTAAATTAGAGAAGAACAGAAAAAGAGACAGATTAATGTTCATCGCTGTTCATACTGACACAGGTAGCACATGCAAACCCCCTTCCCAACATTTAAAGGGTTTGAAGTTGTTAGAAAGCGTTTTACAGCCTCTGAGCTAGAGGGTGTGACAGATCTACGTGCTTAGACAGACAAACCCAATAGCTGTAAGCAGGATAGCTGCAAAATACAGTTTACAGACACAACCAACCCCGCACCATTGCTTTTCCACCAGCTGAGGCACAGGTCTCTCTGATCTAGCAGTGAACACAGTAGATTTGGCCTCCTTTTATTTGTAAGGAACTTTTTGCTAAAATTAAAGTTCTCAGAGGAAGGTTTTCATAACGGCTTGTGGGAGCACAGGGAGGAGACATTTTGACCTCTCTGCAACACAGTGTGCCCACCTGTTCTTGYTAAGGACCTCTGGGTTCAGAAGTGCAGCTCTCAGAGGTCTGAACACTGAGAAACAAGGACTGACCTGTGTCCCAGGCCAACTCAAGGACTTAGGAACACACAGAGAAACAGCCCCCACCTTAATGTGCTTGGTTATATCCACCTCGCAGGGCCGCATGTTGCACAGGCGGCTTTCCTTCAGGAGCCGGCACTGGTCGTTGTCGTTAGAAATCCTCGTGGAGATGCCCAGCCCACAGGTCCTTGAGCAGGGGCTCCAGGGTGAGGTGTGAACGATGCAGTTTTTCTGCCAGGATTCGTCCTCTCCCTCATATGCTGCAGAGACCAGATTAACAGGGCATTACTCATCCAGGCAAATTTCCACATAAATGCCCTTGCCCCAGACCATGCCACATTCAGGCCACTAACCCAAATAATTAAATCACAGCACAGAGGCTCTGCATTGCTGCAAACCTACTTGCTTCACTACCTCCTCATCCCACCCCGCTTGCCGCTGACCTCCTTGYGCCAGCCCCTCCAGCGCTGCAAGTGCTCAGGGCCAGGACTCATTTCTTTATTTGTCTTTACAGCCTAACACAAGGGGGCCTTTGACTGGAGCCTCCAGGTGCTGTCACAATACAAACACTTAACTATAAAAGACTGTACCAATCAGCATAAAAAAAAAGAAAAAAAGAGATGAGATCTGATCTCACTGTGAAGGTTTGGTTCTCTGACAGTTCAGTTGATTCCCTCACAGTTCAAAGCTACCAGGGACACAAGCAAGCGCTAAGCTCTGGTCTTTTTAAACCACAAAGTGGAGATTGAAGCCTTTGTTTTGTATGACAAAAATAAATACAGCCCAAAGATTGGGTAACAAACCCTACTGTCAAGGAACCAAAATTCCAGTTCCCTGGTACACCACAAGCATCCTATGCCTCCTTGAGCTCTGCTTCTGCAGGGATTATCTGTGAAGTGGGGCTAATGGCACTACCTGGCCTCTTGGGGTGTTATGAGGGTAAATTCATGACGTGGCAATGTGAGCACATCCTAAGGTTTTGGGACCATGTTTGAGGCAAGCGGTACCACCCCTGTTTGCTTTAGCAGAGGGCTGTATGATCCAGCATTGTGAATGTGGGGATGGGGGAATAAGATACTTGATGTGATAAATGAAGTAGGTTGTTCAATAATTACATCAGTCATTGAAAAGAATTGCTAAAAAGCTACACTGACACAAGGACTAGTTAGACCAATTATAAAATTGGCTGTGAATCTTCCACTACAATAATTGTTCCCAAGCTGCATCTGAGTTTGGGGCTCCTGGGGCTTTAAGTTATAATACTAAATTGATAAAGCCCAGCAACAATGTCTCAGTCCCAAACCAGACTCAGTCCATTTGGTTTTCCAGAGGGCCCAGAGCAAGAAAAAAATGATGAAGTAAGAAGGATTTAAGACATCTTCCAAGTGCAGATGTGTGTTGCAAAGTGGGTTTTGTCACACAAGGATCTTTGGTGAATCTCATGTTGCTGGTAAGGAGTTTAAGCACAACCTGGCATTTGCACGTCCTGCTCTTTGCTACATGCTGTACAGAAGTCTCTGCACCTGACTCACATAAAGACTAGATGCTTGGCAGGTCTGACAGTATGGGTTGATACTCTGGTCCCTGGATGATGAAGCAGAGGCCTGCGACATTCCCACCATACCTGCAGAGGCGATGTGGCGCGGAGACGTCTTCCTGATTTTTTTGGAGTCGTCACAGATCCACTGCTCACAGCACTTTCCTGCCATCTTAATTAGCTTTGGGTTCGGGCACCAAACTAGGGGAGGCCGTGAGTTTGTGCACATGGGAATGCAGCCCACAGCCCCATTAATGCACGTACAGTTGTATTTGCAGTTGGGCTGAAATGTGTCCCCGTTGTTATACCTGACTCCATTAAGGACGCATCCGACACCGACAATCTCTGAAAGGAAAGAAAAAGAGAGGAAGACACACGGAGCACCATTAAAATAGGGCTAATAACAAACAGCATTATTGTGTTTCTTTGCCAATCTGTTCACCAGACCAACAGAGCCGGCATGGAGACATGGCAGCATTGCTTCGCCATGGAGTGATGTGTTCAGCATCATGCTAAGCCAAATGTGGTCACATCATTTAGGAAATGCTTTCAGTCTGAATCACAGCAAAATTAATCTTCAATGCTTTGTAGAAAAAAGTTAGAAAATAAAACAAATTTTATGTACAAACTCTCCCTTAAAAAAATTATTTCATGGTATGCTGGCAAACGATATCYGCAATAGGAACAATCCAAGTAATTAAAACAGACACTCTGTGACATCTGAGATTTTCTGTGCCCTCTGAGACAACTATATGGAGTTGCAAATATGACACAAGAAGGACATCTGTACCCTTCTGAAGGAGCAGTAGCAAGACACCAAGGTAGAAAAGAGCACCTAAAATGGCACTAGATGCTTATATAGGCAACTAGATCCCACCCAGTTTATCACAGAAAACTCGTTAGAAAATGAAGTAATATATTTTATTGCCATGAAAATGAATATTTGCAGTATATTTTTAAATAAACCCATGAAAGATCAAGCTTTTTCATTGCCCACAAACAGAAATTGCATTGATCCAGGAAATAGGACACAGGTTATACAAAGCAGCAAGTTTTTTTTTTTGTTTTGAAGTTATGGGCAGTTATTTGAAATCAATGACAGAAATTTTCCAATGGAAAATTCAATCTTCAATTTCTTACTTGATCACACGGAGGCAGTGCATACGCACTGATCCAATCTCTCAAGCTTTAAGTCCACTCAGAAATGGAGCTGCAATGTAGTGTTCTTCAGGGCTAGCACAAACTGAAATGCTGGATTATAATTCTGAAAAAGCTTCTTAATTTTAGAATGGGCTGAACAAAACCATCAAACCCAAATCCCTTCCTCCGCACAAAATGAGACTTTTTGGAATCTGAAATACAGATCCAGATCTCTCATCTCCAATTCTGATAAGCTTCAGTCTTTGTGTTTGACAGACATCACTCCATGCTGGAGCTGGAGCAGATGATTCAGTTAAGCTTGTGGGTGCGCATACAGAATATGACAGTTCAAGGAAAATGCTCTATTTCCCTTTTTCTTGCTACAAGTTTACCCCACTGCTAACTCAGCCTCTTGTAGGCCTCATATATCAAGAGGTTCATCTTGAGAAAATCCTCAAACATAGACAAAAGGTGCTGTTGAAGGCCTTAATGCAGAACTACGCTGAGTTTGCATCTACCTTCAGCGATTAGGAGCACTTCCCAGCTCCTGGTTCCAGGTGTTCACGGCTGCCTTGAAGTGTACTCAGCATCCTGCTGTTTCTGGTGCAGTGCAGAGGAAACCCAGGAACATAGGGAGAACTGCAGGGAAGCCCATCAGCCTCCCATTTGATGTCTGTGGTCCAGGCCCTGGGACATACTTCAGCAAGCCGGTCCAGATATAGCCTGAATTTTCCACAGTTTCACCCTACACCCTTTGCTAACACCAATTCCTAGCTCCTTCAGGATCCTTATTTTCCATAAATTATATTGCTCCTATAGGTGTGCATGCATTAYGTTCTCTACTTTTTGGCATCTAGTTAATTTTTGGCATCTAGCTGAAAAGTAAATTCTCCACAGCAGTTACAGTCCCCCACACCCAGCACTGGAGTCCTGCATTGAGTCACCCTGCAGTCAGAGCAATAGCTTGTGTGTTCAGAGTGCAGTGATTCAGCCTGTATATGATCCAGTTCAGGAGAAAGAGCAGGTCAGCAAATCTTGTCATCTGCATCCACCTGCTTGACGAAAGCAAGGGAAAGACCATGGCTTTCCATGGCAGCCAGAGAGGGGCCACCTAATCATGGAAGGACCTACTTCCAATGACCCTCAGGTGCGCACACCTCAATGTACACCCTCACCAAATAACCCAAAATGTCACGTAATAGGGAATGTGTTGTCATAACAGTAAGGATCCAAAAGGTGCATTGGATTGGGAATTCTTCCAGGACTCATTGGGGAAACTGGGGATCACTCCTCCTGCATCACAGTGCTGGCTGCAGCAGGCATATTGAATGCCTGTGATGTATGTAAAGACTACAAATAAAAAATCCAAATAAGAAGACAATCAAATAAAAAAATAAATGAGAAGCAATATGAAGGCATTTAAAAAAGCCTAGAAAGGCTGAGGAAGCTTTGAGACAAAATTCAGCTTGTTTTCCTACCCCAACACAGGGCCAGCTGTTACCATGCCACTCTTGACAGATGCTTGTCTAACCTCTTCTTACAGACCTCCCATGGTGGCTCCACACACACCCCAGACAAGCCATYTGAATGCTCTCACATCCTCTTTGCTTAATCTTGGATCTTTTCTAATCTTGAAAAATACTTTTTAAGCTCRAGGCTCCTTGCCCTATCTACCACAAATGTGGAGAACGGCATCCGTCTTCTCTGCAGAAACTTCTTTGTATTTTAAAATTTATATAGGTTCCTTCGTGGTCTTCTCTGAATTCCCCTCCATCTTTCTTTGTTGAAGCAACTCTGTTCTTTCGGAATTTCTTCATCAGTCACACTTCTGTGATCTTTGATCTTTTCCATTACTCACCTCCACAACTCAGTCCCATCTCTCTTGCAGCATGGTACCTGAACTAGACCCGGCTCTCCCATCGAGTCTGCTACGAAGTGGAGCAGGAAGACTTCTTTCTACATTTGGTGGGCAACTATTCCACTTACTCCTTCCAGTATAAGGCATATATTTTTTTCACAACAGCAGGAAACTGCTGACTCCTGTTTAGCCTGTGATCTGCTCCCCCCACTCCCAGATTTACTTATAAATTACTGGTTTTGAACCAGTTGTTCCCATTTTATATTTATGTGAGCTTATTATTCCTGCTTAGTGTAGCACTACACTTCTCTGTTGAATTTCCTCCTTTCCCTYCCAACCATCACTCTCATTTACAAAGTGCAATCGGACTTTTAATCCTATCCTCCAACACATCTGCAATGCCTATCCTTTTAAACTTTATGGAAATCTAATAAATAAAATTASTATTCTACCAACCAGAATGGCAATGTTTTCATTAACAATACAAACCCACAAAAGACATCTGCCAAACCTCACTTGATACATCCTCCATCTTGAAAGCGAAACACTGATAAATACCCTCAGGTATTGTTATTGCACTAGTTTTGCACCCACCCTTCAGAAATTTTATCAAGATCACATTTTCCAAGATTGTTTGTGAGAATATCACATGAAAAAGTGGAAGGTTTTACTAAAAAGCTAAGATATACAACAACCAGTTTTCTTCCCTGACCAAAAGGCCTTGTCATAGAAGGAAATTAGATGGATAGAGCATCTCCTTTTTATCTCCCACATTCTTAAAACTAGTTGTTTGACTTTTTATATTTTTTTTTCTGGAAACTGAAATTGAATTGGCAACTCATTATTCTCCAGCTTCTCTTTCTTCCACCTCCACCCTATAGCTATCTATCTTCCATAATTTCTCAAAGACCTAGCACGTAGGAGTACATAAGGAGAAACACATAAGATAATTAAAAGAAATATCATCAGCTCAAGGTGGTCTAAAAACAGCTACAAGTTCTTTAATGTCTTCTCTATTCTAGAGTGAGATTTCACTCCACTATGGTGTTTGTTGCCATTACTGTGTTACATTCATTTTGCATTGTACTTGCAGTTGAACTTTTTTTTTTTTAATAGGCACTGACGAAGAAAAAAACTATGCACTTTAAAATTTTCAGAATCACCTTTTAATTGCTTCCTTCCTCTCCTCTTTAGCTTATCACCACTTTCCTTTGTTGTCTTTTTTCTGCTAATGTATTACAGAAAGACTTCTTATTACCCTGGAGGTTTCCAATAGCTCTGTGTGTTGCCCTTTCTGGTTTTGCACATACTTTCTCTTGCTGTTATTTTATATGTATCGCACAGAAATCTGGTCAGGCTGCACTTCCTGCATTTTTTTTTTCCATGTCCAAGCTAATGCAAAGACAAGTTAATTTCTTACTACACTTCCTATCCTTCTTCTGCTGAAGAACAGCACCCCTTAGTATCATTTATTTGAGGAACTGCCAGCTGCCCTGAACTTCTTTATTCCTCAGACTAGTCCCCTACGAATTTTTTTCTACTGATTTGTTAAGTTTATTGAAGCCCACTCTTTTTACTTTACAATCTTTTCTCCTTTCTGTGGGTTGGTTATTCTATCATTTCAAAGTCAGCGCTCCTTGTGGATTCCTTCCACCTTTACATTTTCAATTAGTACCTCATTCCAGGTTATATTCTGGTTTAGAAGACTCTCCCCATTAATTGCTTTATCTTGTTTACAAATCTAAAACCGTAACTCATAAATTCCAAGAACTTAGTAAACAGTCGATGTCCTTTCTGATCAGCTATCTCTGTAATAGCCCTTGTGTTCCTTTTCCTTTTAATCATTCCCAGAGCCTCTCAACGGGTCTAATTCCCTCAGTGTTCTAGTCCACAGAACATGTGGATACATCCTTGGCACACAAAACACTATCCCATTTCCTTTTCCTCTTACTGTTYTTCTTGAATAAAAACATTCCAGTCACATGAATTGTCCCACCGAGTGTTCGCTTCGGCAGGCAGGAAGAAATCCCTCTGCTTCATGATAGCCAGCCTGACTGTAGCAGTTACAAGATTAAGGCTGGGACCTCGACTAGTTAGTGAGAGACTTGGCTAGGAGATGACTCGTCCCCTGACCCTCTTGGCAGGATGCCATATTCTATTCTTCGTTGGGATCTGGGAATAAGCCTTTTGGCTGGGAATAAGCCAAAATCATTCCTTAATGGCATGATTTTTTGTCAGACATCCRTATTACTTGCCTTTAAAGCTGACTGCTTGCCTATCCTTCCTTCATCCCCAACCCACCACAGCACCTCATTCTGTTATGGAGATCACAGAATCGTCTCCTTGCAAATCTGAAGACGTTCAAATGCTGGTTCCTTCTTATTCTCGGCTGTAGSCAACTCAAACAGCAAGAATTCAGAGGTCATTTTTCATCCAGCCAACTGTCAGAATGAAAACAGCTATAAGGACATAGAARAGGATGAATGGAGAAGCTGAAGGATTTACAGTCATGTATTTAATGAGATATATTTCAGCAGGGCTCYGACCGAGGGAAGCTGCCAGTGCTGTATATCTAAGTCAAAAATATATGTACATCACTTACGTGCACATACTCCTATTTCGTACCTAGGTCTGTCTCCACTGTAGTCACAGTACAGGCCTCTGTGAAAGTCACAGGTATCGGCCTCAGTGCAACTCTCTCCACGCTGCTTGGCGCAGGTCTTGCAGCAATCGCAGCCGTCCGTGACCAGGCTGACTCCTACCGAGCACCGAGGTGGGGACTTCGGACACTCGCACGGCCACTTGCAGTACTGAGTCCGCGTGTAGGCCTCTGTCGTGGAAGGGACGGCGGGGGTCRTGTTGGTGGAGGTCTGGGCAATGGCCTACGGACAAAGAAACAAATCTCGGAACCTGTTCCGCAGAAGAGGGGGCTGTGAAGCCTGTGGCGGTTAGTCCTCCGTAAAACCCCTGTCATGTCTCAAGAAACGGCAAGGAAACCGAAGGACAAGTATCAAAGAGCAATGGCAAGGGAGCAGTCGCTGCTCCCTTGTGAGCACCCTCTGTCACCAGCCAAGGGCAAACACTGCAGCTCRGACTGCTGGCCTTCAGCCTTTCCCAGACCTGACTCCCCCTCCTCCCTGAACGGAGGTCTCTCTCCGTGCAGGAACACAAGCACATGGGCCAAGACCCCTCCAACATGACAGCACGGTGTGGTGTGTCTCCTGTTGGTGCCACACTGTGGTGTTTGGCTCTGGCAGAGACTGTGCCACCCCAAAGCTGCTGTGCCTGCTGGCTGAGGGATGTCTCTAGGGCCTCTTCTCCTCCCAAAGGCTTCGCCAGCCAGCAGTAGCTGTCCCTTCAAGTCCCAGAGCAAGATAAGGGTCGTGTGCAGTGTTGCAGCATGCAAGCACATGAGATGTGCCCTGTTTGGCTTCCTCCTCAGGCTTATCCACGTTTGTGTGGGTCTTGCATCCAAAACATGGGATCCCATAAATCCCAAGGAGACAGGGAGAGGCCTGTGAGCACACTGCTCCTCACAGACTTCCAGGCATGAACCCCTGTGTTACCAGGATGATCTGAAACCCACAGGCCTAGCACTCCATCATGGACCTCCTGAGGATGGCTTGGCCTTTTCCTTTCTTCTAGCAATACCACTAATACGGCAACAACTGCCTTCCTGCAATATCCAAGCCCTTTCACTTGGATAAAGACTAGGTTAGAGATAGGAAAAAAATAGCTGGAGAACCCAATATCTAGCTAACTGGCTGTAAATATTTTAATGAACAATTTCACCCACCTCTGTCTGAAAAATGTTTTGTTTCTCTACACTGCTATAACACAGCACACAAACAATTCAGCTCCCTGAGAGGTTCCCAGTCCTAGACAATGAAGTTATACTCCAGCTATAATTTCAAAACAAATACCTCCCCACCATGTATTTCCTCTAAGCACTATGTGACAAACATCCTTTTTCTTCCTTTGCAGTGTCCAGACTGCCACATACAGCAGAGATGCTATCTGTGAATCCTAAAGTAGTCATGAGGCTCTTAGTTCTGTGCATTGCCTGGTGATGGATTCTGSCAGGTCTCACACTGCAGTTCCCACGATACTGCCTTGGCCCACACAATCAAACAATTGGGATGTTTCTGCAGTGGTTTTCTGCCTATATCTCTTGGCACATTCTTTTGTCCTAGGTGGAGTCACTGTGAGAGCTAGCAGTTTGATGAGTATAAATGAAACTTCATAATATTACAGTTTCTCTCATTAATAGTGCACAAATATTTGCTAACATGGTGAGCAAGGAGGGAAAAGTTTTATGGGGAATATACTGCCAAGTTTCCACTTCCCATTCTCCGTTTTCTTGGCAAATAAAAGAGGAAACAAAACTGCAAGTCAGTGCAATATCTGAGAACTGCTGTTGTGAATAGCGGTAGAGAAGTGATTTTGTGTTAGGCAGTGATGTTGCTCCAGTACACACACTCAAGACACTATTACTGAGATTAATGAAGGCCTGGGATACCTCCCTGGGCTCATACAAAGTCAGAGAGCAAACCCACAGAGAGCAGAGGTTCATCACCTTCTGCACTCATCTAGTCCCTGAAGACCAAGGTCTGGGTGACTTCAAACAGCATCAGCCATGCTTGTGGTGCAGGTAGGGTGCAAATCAGCTCAGTGACAAAGCAAAGATGTGTCTTTGCTACCAGGATTACTGTACAGAAAACCTGAGCTGCCCATGTGTGTCGAGCAGGGCACACTAGCTCAGGCACAAAGGCAACACAGTTATTTACAGGCTATCAGCAGCATCTAGAAGACAACACTGCCTGGGCAGATGCATTCCAGAGTCCCCTTCCAGTGACAGGATGTGCAGGCTTCAAAGATGAGGGCACAACCTGCAGAATGCACACAGCGAGGAAAGTCAGGGTCTAGAGGCTACTCAGGCAATCTCATACATTCCCTGCTGCCTTGTACTGTGCTATATATGCCCCAGCATTTTGTCTTCTTTGCAGTTCCAGATGCCTCAAGCAAAAAGCTTTCCACCACCACACAGAAAGTGCCCCAACCCAAGGCGCCATTAGGAAATGTACCCCCAAGAATTACCATCCCACAGCCCATGAGCTGCCCTTTCAGTATCTTCTACAGCTTCCTTGTTAACAGTCTTGGATTTAATTAAAATACATTTTGAAATCTGCTACTGCAGTACTTGAAGATGTATTTAAGCATCTTAGTAATTAGTTACCCTTTATTTGGAAAACTAAATTGTTAACACATTGCTAATCACTGCCAAACAGGCAATATGTTTTCTCTGGGCATAATTCCCAGTTCCATTAAGGATCTTTTACATAGAGTTGGCCTTAAAGTTGTCTAAAGATCACATTTAAACTCATGTTTAAACTAAAACATACCAATATAATTTACTCCCACTTTAAGGCTCCTTGATGGTGCCAAAGCTGTTGAAAGAGGAACATTTGGATCAATGAAAAACCCGGGCCCTTTAATGTTAGTATTTTCCATTCCACTCCCAACAATTTGAGCAGATGCAACAATCTGTCACTTGAGAAGAGAGGCCTCTTCAAATGCAATAATCCCATTTGCTTTGTTGATGATCATTAAAAAAAAGTACTTAATAATCCAATCCGGATATACAGAGAAAAGTMATACAGCTATTTAAAGAGCCCATTACCGTGGCCCAATCCTGTAAGTAAATCTCTTCACAGTCCCTTGTTTCTGTTCTCAACACAAGCATGCAAACATGCTGGCTGGAATTAGAAAGCTTCCGCCCTGTGTAGATATAAGACAATCTGTGAATCAACACACGTAGCAAAGGGGAAAACAATACGCCCTTCAAGTCCTGTGGTTTTAGTTCACCGTTTAGATCACCATACTGATGTACATGTATACCCGTGCCCTCTTCAGCAAAGTGTTTGTAGTCCACACTACCCAGTGAGGCTCATACGGTGGCCCTACCATAACTTCCCTGCACATGCGGGTGATGGTATCTGTTGGGCCAGGACTATGGGCCTTTGCTCTGGTGCTCAGAAATTGCAGAGGCATGAGAGGCCGTTGTTTTGCCAAAATTATTCTGTGTCTGGAAGTGRTGGCTCTGCATATTGGGAGCAGTTCCTGGGCTCTGCCTAGGTCATCCCCGTTTCAGGAGGCCTTACCCATGGGGGAGGTGGACAACCACTTGCATAAAGCAGAAAAGCCATGTCAGAACATCGTCCTGATCACTCACTGTGAGTCGGACCCTCAGCGAGACAGCATTGCAAGGTTTGCCAAGGACTTCCACCTTAAAAGGTGGCCTATTAACTCCAGTCATGCAACCTCAGACATTCATATGAGCAGGATCTAGGCTGAATTCTTGTAGAGGATTCAGTAGTTGGGGGCCATTCTGTGGCTTGGGTTAGGCAGGAGTTCAGAATAAATTATTTAACAGCTCTTGCTCTAGGTCTAAAGCCTGAGCTGACCAAGGAAGCTTTGGGGTCTTTAGAGTTACTGTAGGTAGCTGTTGCGGATCTTGGACACGCTGGCTGAAATGTCAGGTGATGTTAGCCCAGCAAGCCATAAGAAGGACACTTAGTGTGGGTTACATGTGCATCTTTACAATAATCAGGGTGGACAGGTATTGAAATATTCTGACTCCCTTATTTTACAAACAGGGAAAACACGGAAAGATGGAAGCAGCATTCTGTCCTAGGCTCCATTACCCTCAGACCTTTTCTGGAAACTGTTATCCACTAGGCACCAGAACAAGTACAAAAGCTGTACCTCTTCCTCACTCTCCTCTGCCCTTCTAAGCCACTCTGAGTTTTGCTATGGGAGAAAAAATTTTGCAGATTTATAAAATTCTTGGCATTTCCTCTTCTGTGGTCAGCTGTCATCASCTGCATATCTAAATCCCTATGGAAAAGTCGTTCAGACACAATACTCCAATATCCCAGAACATTTTGAGATATGGACACTCTCCTATTAATAGTTACCACAGTTAAGACACCGTGAGCAATAATGCTTTATAAATAACACAATATAAACAATTCCTTCCACAGATGCTACTAAGAAGAAACCACACTATAATGGCCCTCATCCATGGCCATCCTTAATTATTTAAAAAAAAAAAAAAAGAACAAAACTCATTTTAAGTTAAGATTTCAGGAATCATGTCTTTAGGGTCAATATAATGCATAAGAGAACAATGGTTCTTTAAGAAATTCATAATGAGAGTGAAAAGAATCTTAAAACCAATTACCACAGTTGATGGGGGTTTGCCAAGTTTTAAAATATGAGAAAGATAAAAGAATATGTCTGCTAGGAAATTAATTTTTTCAGATACCAGTGATTAACTTGTTTTGTATGATTACTGGGGGTCTGCAGATTTGTTATCTTGGATGACAAGTAAAAAACATTCCACTGCAAGTTAATTATGAGCTCTAACATTGCTTTTTTTGGAGATACAAACTAATTCTCATTAAATCAAGATGATACCTTTCACGCCCTGCCATGGCTGATAATTCTCTATTAAAGTCGCTCATGACTTGTGTTTGGCAAGCACCAAAAGGCCTTTCTTTTTGCACCTGCTGAGAATAATATTTCTCAGGCAACAATTTCCAGCTAGTTTATGTGTTCACATTCCAGATGAGAGAAGGAGAAAATAATAAATGACAGCCTGACACGGCCACAGCCTCAAYATTAACAAGAGGCTTAAAGATACAGAACGGATGGCAGCATTTCAGCAGCATTTTCTACCTACTGACAAAGTATATTTCCAATCTGCTGGAAAATACTATAATTGTAAGGTTGTTTTAGTTCTGAAACCTTGAAACATCAAGTTACAGTGYTGAAATTAGTGTACAGAGTCCAAAYGCAAGCCAAGCAGATATATAGCTGTGCTTTTACATAATGCAAACCTCAAGCTTTATATTTAAGCAGCAAAGCCCCAAATACATTACAATAAATTTCTATACTTCCAGATCTTACTCATGCTTAAAAATATGTATGAGTACATTCATCCCACTGTTTCAGCACTGCAAGATCTTACTCTTAAATTCTCTTTCTTTCAGATATTTCTCTCACTGAGATGAGCTTAAACTACATAGTCGTGTCCCATTCATCACGTCCATGATCAGTGATTGATGGGATTTACACCTTCCSTGTGCAGTCTGTGCAAAGATAGATAGCTCTGGGTAAACAACCCTGTTACTTTATATTTATCAGATCAAATTCCCAGCTAGCATAAGCTGGAATTACTCCTCTTCGTAGGAAGCATCCTTTCAAATTAACTGGCCTTCATTCCTGACTTAAATGCTCTGAGAAGTGCCAGGCGAAGGTGGGGAGAAGCTGTCCATTTTCTTCCACCCTGGCTTAATGATAGGGAAAATTTTGAAGTCCAGAAAGGTCAGTGACTTGTCCTAAATTCAATTCATCCTCTATTGGCAGAGCTGGCAAAGGGGTTATGAGAAATTACCAAGCAGTGGTCTGTTCAAATTATAGCACTTTATCCTTTTCACTGTTTTTTCCTTGGCTGTAGATTGCTGTAAAAGAAGGACTTTTGAGAGCTCCCTCTTAGTTGCACAAGGAGGAGCTGYGGTTTTCAGGGCACATGCCATGGTGTGGACTTCTTTTAATTTCCTAACAGTAATACACTTTAAAGAAATATTTTTAAGCTACATTTTTGATGCTACCTTTCTGGACAAGCACCAGATGTTATCTATGGAGGGATGCAATGTGATCCTCATTATCTGCTGTCCTGCATCTCTGACACRTTCACAAAAGAGAAGCAGTCAGTGAGGATATCTTTATTAGAATGTCATCCTTATGATAAAAAGGAGATTACCTGATCAAATCAGCTGTTTTGCAGCCTGATCCAAACAGCCTTACAGTGGGAGTTCCTGTGCCAAGACCTGCCAGCATCATCCTTTGTTTAGAAATAACTGTTTTTTTCAAGATTGGCTGTCCTAAACAGTAACCCTGAAGCTAATAAACCAACTTAAAGTGGACATATAGGGAGGCATCTCCCAGGAAAGCACCGTAAATTTTTACTGTCGTCAGTAGGGCAATGCATCTGCTTTCTTATGGGTCCACCTACTGGCTGAACTATTTAGACTACACGACCAGTAGAGCCAGCTCCRGCACTGCACAACGCCTTAGAAGTTCTCACAAACTGAATTTGGTTAAAAAAGCACCCCAGAAGACTTACGTCCACATTCATAGAACTGCAAACATCCTAATTTAACATCGCAAATGGGATCGCAGTGCCTGGAACTTTATAAAGAACTGAAAGCAAAAAGGACAAAATGAAATACAAGTCATATATTCAATGAAGCCACTGACCTCTCCATTATTCAGTCACAACTTTGGGCAAACACAAAGACTACTTGRTTTCAGCCTGGGGTAGAAAGAGGCTAACAACCGACAGTGCACAATCTGGACTTATCATCTCCTTTAACGATATTGAAGGTCTAGATTTCACATCTAGTTAAAAAGGCAGCTGTGATGCCTGGATATCTGGATGGGCAGCACAGCCCCAGTCTAAGCAAGACATAATGTGTTAAKGTGGCGATTTCTTTACCAGCCTCTCTAAAAAAAGGTGGCGAATCCCAGGCTTATGGATACAAGCATTTTCACCCTTGTCCATGGAATACATGGATGGCCACCACACAACCACACAGGAGAGAAGACAAGTTTATATCAACCCTGACTGACATGTGAGAGCTCTATTCATAATCCAGTTTGAAGGTCTTGGGAATCCTGGAGCTTTCAAACCTACAAAGAATAACATTTTGTATTATCTCCCCCTCCACCAAATATCATTCCACAGCACTGCAAAGTATTTCCCTCTTGAAAAAAATTATTCCTGAATGCAGTTAAGGTCAAGAAAAGGAAAACGTGGAAAGGGGATAGTTTTTATTTTACTGTGTGATAGGTAAGATAACAGAATGAATCTAAAAGGCCAGACTGGTTGTGGTCTTTCTGTGGAAAGGGACGTTCTGGCACTTGGACCCCAATGGCTACAGCAAATATGTCAATCTGCTGGAGCAACTGGTTAGCTTGTCAAGAAAACCAAGCAGTTTCTAAACATTACGCAATTTCCACAAAAAGGACCTTACATCTGTCCCCAGTTCCCTAAATATCCCTGAGATACAAAAAGAAAGAGAAAGGACAGGACACATCAGAGATCTGTGACCATAAACAGGGGACAGGGGAGCAGGCATGCCAGTGAAGAAATATTTTGAAAGCTAATGGGTTTCATGGGACTGCAAGATAGACCCCGGGAGCCAGGAGATAGTGTGGGTCAATGTGAATTTAGATATAGTTCAAGAGAAAAGGTATCTCATTATGTATCGCCGAGGTGTAATAGGAGAAGCAATAGTCACTAAAAGTCAAGGGAGCAAGGTGTCTTTCTGGGTCACTGATATGCACATCAGAGATGAAAAGCAGGACCTGGCTTATATCAGTGCGCTTAAACTAGGCTGTCAAAGTAGAAGTTTGTTTCTTACTTGTCTCGATTTGGACTTCTGAGCTAAATATTACTGCATATTTGCATGATTATTCCACCCGAGATGGATGGGTTGACAAAGAGACAGTTCTTACAGTGAGATCAGCAGCAATCACAGCACCATCAACATTTCCTCACTGTTATACTCTTGCTACAAATTCCCAAGGCCCCATGAGCACTCAGAAACTCTGCCACAGGATAATAGTAGCCACAAGTGGGTAGCATCAGCAAAGAGATATAAATCAGATTCCACAGGACACGTAATGGTAGGAGGAAGACATGATTATTAGGATCTCAGGTACCCCAACACATGTATGAACTTCTAGGTACTTTATTAAAATAGATCCCAGACATGAGATCTCCTCAACATATTGTAAAATAATAGACTGAATATAGAAAATATAAGACAGTTTTATGGATTTCAGGTGCTGGGCAGATTTATTCTTACTGTGCACTGTTTAGGCACAGCAGAAAGGAAAGTTCTGCCTGAAGCATAACATTCAATAGCCTAAGAAAATAAAATATCCACAGCGAGTTAACCATTAATATTTCTGTGCATCTGTGAGTGAGGAACAATCAACTTCCCATAACATTATTTGGGAAATATATCTCTGGGAAGAATGTAGGCAGATGTTTGGAATAGTCTTTTCTAACTCAGTTTAGACAATTACAAAGTAAAGATTACGTATACTCATCTCTGCCAAAATATTGCTTATACTGGCAAACTCAGTGTGGCCTTGCAACTTTTTCATATTTTTTCCATAAAGCTCTCCTTGCACATCTTTCTGAACATCCAGAAAGAAAAAACTTCACTATTAGAAAGTGACCTGATGTATCATAACTTTTGTCCTAGTCAGAATAGCGTTTGCTTAGAGTAAGTCCACCTAAAAATGTTGGGACATCGTTAACAAATTGACAGCACCACCATGGGCTCTACTGGTTGTGTATTAAACAGCACATTCTCTGAGCTCTAAGAATGTTTCAACATCTTGCATTGCACGTGCTYAATGAACTCATCTGGTAAAATGAGCAGAGTTTGAAAAGTAACAGGGAACATCTGGGGGAGCAACAGAGAAGGGTCTCCAGAAGGAAGGAGTAAACARTCTTTAATTTTAGGAAAGTGGAGAGAATAAATATTAGTGCATTTGGACTGTGCAAGGTCGTGGGGTTACAAATCATCCTAAAACTGTACAGAACAGGATGTTGACATATCAGCCACAAGCTGGGTAACAAAAGCGGTATTATAGCTTGAGCTTCTAGACAAGACCAGATTGCTCTGGCAGAGGTTTTACTTTACAGTTAACCATGTTCTGCATTCACTTGTCTCTTATTTTTCAGCCATGGCCCTGAAGTCAAAGGGGATGACTCATTATGTCCTATTACTCCCTTGGAGAAAATCTGTCCCCAAATGGGCAAAAAATAAAGGAAATAAAATTAAAAAGCTACATTCCCCCCCACCCCAATGGCAAAAATAGTGCAGTTTGGTGGTCTTTCTCAAAATCACCTTGGTTTCCACAGTTTTTCTATTCAAAATAGAAATCTGCATTTTCAAGTGTCARTAATTTTCTACCAAAATTTCCAGAACACTTTGAGAAATTGAGAAAAAGGGGAATCCAGAAGAGAGCAACCAAGCTGGTCAAAGACCTAAATCTCATGAGCTCAGAGGAGATGCTGAGGGAGCTGGACTTGTGTAGTCTGGCAAAGAAGAGGCTAAAGAGGGATCTAATAGCAGCCTACACCTACTTGAAAGGGAGCTAGAAACAGCTGAGCAAAACTCTTCTCAGCGGTAGCAGAAGGTATAATAAGGGGCAGCAGCCACAAATTGTAAGCGGGAAGGTTTAGTCTGAACACCAGGAAAGCAACTTCTTCACCAGGAGAGCAGTGCAGCACTGAAACAGGTCATGCAGAAGGGCTGTGAAATCTCCATCCTTGRACATTGGATTGAAGACCTCCAGAGGGCACTGACAACCAACACTTCTAGGTCCCTATGCCTGCATACCTTATCAAAACCACATGTRGGATACGGCCATAAACCCAAAAAACCAACACTACATCTTCACCAGCTCAGCCCTGTATTGCGTTACCTGAAGTCTGGTTCTTGTGGAGAGAAATAAAAACTGATCTTTTTTTGCTAAGCAGTACATTTAATGCAGACAAAAGAAATCTGTCTTGCAGGTCCATCTCCTCTCATATCATGAGCACAGCTGATAAATATATTCAGTACCTAATTATTATTTTATCTGACAAGAGGAAGCCTACCAGAAGTCTGGTTTTGTAGCTAGTGGATTTCAAGATAATACAAGGAAAAAGAAACTGCTGCTACTACTACTACTGCTTTCATGGCCTCTTTGGAATGCACGGCATGTGTGGATTCATCCAAAAAACACAACTGCCGTGTAATACAGTGTCATATCATTAGATCAAAGCCACCTCAAGACTCTCAGTGAAAGATGAGCAGTAAGACTGCATTGCCAAATCCTTGTAGTTATGTAAAAAACAGATGGAGCCTACAACATGACTGAATAAACAGCAGCATCTCCAGGCAGAAAGTCCCATACAGAGAATTTTTTGCTCCAGTGTGGCATATTTTGGTACCTCTATCTCATAAAATTTCATAAGATCTGTTAGACAGACAATGTGGATGAAAGAGATGTAGGACAGCAACGTACTTAGGACCAACAGAAGACACCAGACTTTTGTAGACACCAGGAGGATCTGAAGCTAATTCAGAGTCTGACTGCAGAACAGCACGACCCAGCTTGAAATGATATGTCTTATCTTATCCTTTGCCAGGCAAAATCATGGCAACAGTCTCCTGTAGCATCTGAAGTCTATTAGCTCTGTGTCTGCGGAGAAATCAGTAAAGCAGCATTAGTAGGTTTGAAACAAAGTCATCCACACTGATATCTCTCACAGCCTGATCATCTGATCTGGATATGGTATAGCCTTACTCCTGAGATGAAAGCAGTGAACTCTCACAGAAATGTGCAATCCAGATGTTCAACCAGTATCCAACTGGAGCCTGAGGCAGTTACTAGAAAAACAGATCAGGAACCCTCTGAAACCCAGTGTGGGAGACAGGTAATGTCAGATTGGATATTATACTGGGCAGTAGCACAGAATAATGGTAATACTGCCGTTCTAAGTACAGATAATGCAGAACCCCATCTGTGCGATCGCTGTGTCGGGGATATCAGTCTTGTGCTTTGGTCTCCACCACTCTGCGTGGCACACTTTAGCTCTGCTGTGCTTCTGGCCCCATCCTCTCATTAGCTCCCCACTACACAGACAGCTTGATTTCCCTGAGGGTGCTGGGACAGCTTCTCTGCTTCAGCAATGAGGATGGGAAGCAATCAAATATGACCCCCTTCTGTCTTTCTCCTGGACTGTGACACTTCTTCCTCTCAACAGCAAAGTGCCAGAGCAGAACTGCTRTAGAGTTCATGAATGATGAGGAGGTATTAGATTAGAGGAGATCTTTTGATTGCAGAAGGGGGAAAGTGTTTCCAGGAGGGTGAGAGAGAATGGGAAACATGAGATTAAAAGAAGAAAGACACATGCAGAACCTCACTCACAGCCCCTTGAAAACCCATTTATCCTTGTTTAGCAGGTTTAATAATATCACTATGCTTGGTGGACTTGTGATGCTTCCCTGGCATTAGTATTGTGGAAGATTCAGCTGATATCACCCACCATGAGATCGCATGAGAATAAACACATAAAATTCCAAAGATCACAGACTGATGCTTATTGCACTGAACTTCCTATACCAAGAAACATCTGTGCAAAAACCTACTAAATCATCAGTGTTCACTGCATGCAGGTAGAAACAAGTACAGTGAGCATCAGAGAGGAAAAACAAGCTCCCAGTTTCTGCAAGTGGTACTGATGACATGGAGTTACTGATAACATTACAGCAAATACAGACAGCTTAGTCATCTTCTATAAGGCTATAGCAGTGTAACAGAACCTTAACCTCTGTATAAAGTAAAGGAGCTTTAATGAAAATCAGTTTGTTTGTTTGTTTTTTTAATCTCAAAGGTAATGATTTTCATTTCACTAATTTGGAAAGTTACAGAGAAGACTAAAGAGAGGGTAAAATCTTCACCCCTCCTCAACAGTGACTGTGCACAGTATGCAAAGACTGAGAGGAGAAAGATCAAGGAGGAGAAGGAAGTATTTATGATGGGAAAAAGTTATTTAGCTAGGAATGGTAGGATTTAAATTAAGCAATGGAAAGAGGAGCTGAAGGTGATGGGGGTGCATCCAGACTGCAAAAATTTAGAATCATATCCTGAACATGTGTCAGGCATCTAAATGTCTCTTAGAACAGGACTACAAGGGTGCTAAGATATATGGGAAGTGAAAGAGTTATGCTATCACACTGAGGGTGCACAGGCAGAAGAGACTCACATAGCCAGAAGACAAACCACAAAACCTCCCTGCAATTTAAATATATATGAAATGGTTAACAGGGAGAGGGGGGAAATGCACAAACACAAAATAACCCTACCTATGTACTTCTGTTGTCACAGAGATGAAAACAGAAGCGAACATCTTCTACTGCCTCTCCCAATAACCCACCAAACTCTACTGGTGTCTCCTTGCCACACAGGCAGCACAGCAGATAAAGCAACCTAGCCTGCGTTGCTTCTAATCATCAAGTTTTCTGACTTCACTCTGCACGTTAAGTCCCCTCTGCTTCTTTCAAAATCCTTGCAAATATTTCTCTTACATTTGTCCAAGTGGTATAAACTGTGATGCACACAAATAGACACATATCCAAATAATCTGCTTCAGGTTCAGGGATCTGAAGAAAAGTAGAAAAGAATATATACCATAGAGCAGATGCTACTYTAAATCACTTCTGAAAGGTAATGAAACACTGAATTCTCTGGAGACACATTATCTTCTTAATCTGTTTTCTTGCTTAGGCTGATACAAAGCTTTTAGCTATATTACAGGGTACCAATGTCAAACAACTGCCTATTAAAATCTCCCTCAATGGATTTAATTAGATTTTTTTTTTTTCGTCACTGTGTTTTAGAATGTACCAAAAAGGAATTCTAAAAGAAATATGAAACCCTTTGTGAAAATGAGATCTGAGGTCTAAAACCAGGAGCAAGCAGCAGAATACAAAACAAATACTTTTGAGCATTTTGTCTTCTGACTTGAGAAAAAACAGAAATCCACAGACCANTATGAAACCCTTTGTGAAAATGAGATCTGAGGTCCAAAACCAGGAGCAAGCAGCAGAATGCAAAACAAACACTTTTGAGCATTTTGTCTTCTGACTTGAGAAAAAACAGAAATCCACAGACCAAAAATATAAAAATCACTAAGGACTTTTAAATAACAACACTAAGTTCCATAACAATGTAGCTGCAAGCGTTGGATGAGGTCAGACGTACAGAAGTGCTCAGAGCACAGCCAGCAGTACACCAGGTAGATATCTCACCAAAAACATGGCAAACCAAAGTCTGAGAAAGGCTGAATCACTGTTAGCTTATATGAGAAGTTAGAGCACAGCCRATCTTGCCAAATTCACTGCAAGACATTTTAACAGGGGTGTCACAATTAGCTAGTGGCCCGCTTTGCTCATGATCTGCCCCAAGTCCCTGGACCATGTCCAGCCTAACTGAAGGAACTGCTAGCTCAGTGGGGAGCTGAGACGTTACCTGCCAAAACATATACAAAGACCCTTTGCGCAGATGATTTGGGAAATCATGAGAGATAAAGCTACAAGGATGGAAGAAACCAGTAAACAAATCTGGGATTTGTTAACCTTTCTAGATGGTACTCAAGACATTGAAGTAGATTAGAGATTGTAAAAAGAAAGGAGGCAACTGCAAATTGAGTATATTTGATGTACCAGACCCAGGACAGTGCCGTGCAGAGTGTTTTGTGATCTGTTATGAGAGACAGGCCTGCCCAAATAATTTATAGTCTACTACAAAAGAACATCAGAAGTCTACAAACTAAAGGCCCTCCAGTATAAAATTCATGCCTTAAAGCTGGGGCCAGTCTGACACAGAATCTTTCTTCATTAGCGACTCTGTCCATGGATCATGTTAGAAATCAACCCCACCACTGCTTCCAGCTAAATGAACAAACAATAAAACAATTCCTAAGAGGGCATCTAATAAGACAAACTTTACCAGCAGGAAAACCATGAAGTGCTTTTCTATTATCATTATTTTTTAGAAAATTTCCAATAACTTCACCTGAGCTATAGGTAAAAAGCAATAAACAAATAAACAAACCTCCACTTCTTTCCTAAGAAAGAAAAAGTGCTGGTTTCAAGACAGGTACATCAGGAGGGCAAAGCTCTGAAGTACACAGCCATCTGAGGGTTAGTTCATCACATCAAAGAAACAAGGAAAGATGTTTTTCTTTTCAGTATGGAAGGTGGAAGCTACTTGGTTTTTACATGGCAAAGAGGATATCTGATCATCTTCCCCCCAGAAAAGGCATATGAGAGAAAAAAGACCTCTCACAAAATTTATTTGGTTTTGTTTATCCGGGAACATAGATGGAGGGAGAAGGAGAGTGGGAGGAAATYGGTTTTGACTGGGACCTGGCGGTGCTAGTACAATAAGACACAACTACAACTAAGACTACTATACTGAGCCAATGTAAGCAGCTTGCTTTTAATGGCAGTTGCTTAAGAGAAGGAAGGTTCCTTTCTAATGTAGACCACATAGGCACACTGTTATTTCACATGGGATGCATCTTGTTCACTTCTCATAATCATTGAAAAGGATAAATTGCAACCAGAACAGCGTGACTAAAATATGAATGCCCTAAAAGAATATTGATACTAATGAAATCCAGATGATTTACACAGTAAAGTTAATTTAGAGCTAGTCCACAAATAAAAACCATGGAGAAACAAATGCACATGCACAATGGCTCTGAAAATGTCCCTGTGCAACTCACCTACTCATTGCTCTGCGTTGTAAAAGGCTGCAGATCTGTAGGCAGAAACCACATTAGTAAGACAGTGAGGAGGTTAGTGGGATCTTCTGTGCTAGTTGGACTATGTGTAAAACATCCCATTTTCCCCTGCTTCTCCATGTAACTAGCAACACACCCAGCAGCTGGAGATGAACCCATGGGCTCTTCCCAGCTGACAGGAGCAGAGGAGATCTTGTCACTGACAATAGAAGAGACCGGATCACTACTCCAGGCAAACTGCCTAGCTTTAAGGCAGCTAAAATTAGAAGGTAAACTCTAGGTTGAAGGATTAAGGCACAGCTTCGCCTGCCTGAAGACAGTCTTTAACCTCTCTGTGTCTGCAGAACAGGGGTAGTAGAAGTTCTTTTGCTGGAAGAAACAATCGCTGAAGACTGTGAACTGCCCAGACCACAGAGGAATGTGCAACTGCCATCAAAGGGGATGGCCAGCCAGAAAGTATCGACAAAGGAGATCCCAAGAGAATTCCTCTGTGAAGATGTTTAAGTTGGTAGGGAGAAGTATGAAAGCCAGGGCTACTAAAAGGGCTTAGGGCCCGTGGCTATGCTGGTCATGTGTCTAGGATGTCTATTCTATCTCTATCTCTACTTTCCACAGGAAAAACAGGTTTCAGTTTGTAGCATGTGAATATTTGCTGGTTTTGACTTTCAAAGCTGTCTGGTGGACTGCAAACACAGGGGGACACCACAAGTGAGCACCTCAGACCCATCTATGTTTGAGCAAAGGCAAGGTTTCTCCATTTTGATCACTAAAGAGGTTAGGCCACAAAATAGCCAGCATGTCTACAAAGTATTTTCATATCCCTCAGCTCAGATATACTTGCAGCTCCACAGCAGTAGCACAGACGTTTTGCTCAGGACACCACAGCCAAACACAACCAGTTCACCTCCAGAGTGTGGGATACCACCAATGCCATCAATGAGAGTAGTCATTGCAATACCAGAATGAAACACAGATGTGATCGAGATTTTGTTCTGGTATGAAGGGCTGAAACTCCCTTGGGATGTAGTTTATCCCAAGCTGAAGTCCAACACAAGCTGTCTCATCACATACAGGCAAAGTTCTGTTTGCTGGGCTTGGTACACTGGTCTTCCRCTGATCCCTTTGCCAGGGAAGTAATTGATTGAATTTTAATTACTTTAAATTAAAACTAGAAGGCTTAACTGCTTTCTCCTCCACGAACGCAACGCCAGAAAGTGGGGGTTGCAGAAATTCTCAGTAGACATGAGTTTTCACCAAACACCTGAGGAAATCCTGCTCTTTTTGAATAAATTGTTGAACCACAACAGGATGTAAAATGTGTGGGGATGTGTGAAGAAAAAAAAAAGCAAAAAAAACAAAAAGACGGCTGCTGTGGAGGAGACAAGAAGGGAAGTTTGCTCTAAGGAGAGAATCCTGTGATGCTGAAGCAACACAACCACAAGATTTAAAGAGTTAAACTGTTCTCTGTTCTCCTTTCTGTTTACTAAGCCACAAAGTAGGAAACATACAGCTGTATCAACAGGAAAGTGGAATCTGGAGTCAAAACTGCATTTTTTAACTTGTCCTTTTCTTCCCCAAATGCACCAGGAAGATTAACAGTTGAGATTTAATAATAAAAAGAAACATATCAACTGCATAAGTTCTGCAGTAACAATGTGCAGGGAGAGGAGAGCACCGGTTCCAGTGTGCTGGCAGCTGGACTGCACTTATCAGCAATAGCATCCACTTTCCAGGCCACCGCTAGGAAATAAAGCCCATGAAAGATTCAAGGAAGTCTCACCCAATGGGAATTTACTGGCTCGGGGATGACTGCCAGGCCCTGGGGTCGAGCTGAGCCAGAAACGGCCAAAGTGCGATGGACCAGACCTCCCACGACTCTCTGTCTCTCTCTCAACATACACCCCCAAATATAGCTTGGTTTCCAAGTCACTCTTCTCCTTTCTCCTCTGCTCTCCAAGGCTGAATAACCCCGTAAAGTTATAATTTTTATTTTCCATCTCTCCCTTTTATCAGCCAAACTCATGTCCTCAAATGCAGGAGCGTCCAAATCTCATTGATTTCAGTCTGGATCCAGACACACAGTAGAAAAAAGATAAATAGATACTAAAACGCTTGCATGGATCTGTTCTCAGGTTCCTGATCTTCTATTGAGTTCCCATTAGCTTTCCAAGAAAACAGTTGGATTCAGCATTTTAACTGTAATACACAAGGGTTTTTTTTCCCTCTATTTCTGTACTAGAAATTGTCTGTTGGGCTGATAAATAGGCAATGTACTGTGTAAACCTGGAATGCTGTTCATTGTCTAAAAGCCTTCCAGCTCATCAGAACATTAAAAATGGATAGAAAATGCATTTGTCTTTATAATTAAGTCAGAAGGTAGGCAAACAAAATCTGAGTTTTGTTACTCATTATGTTTGAAGTATACTTCTTTCTTGGCCTCCTTTTGTAGGAAAAACGAAATGCAAAAACACAAGCAAAAAAACATTTTACAAATAGCAGTCTCCTTGTAAAGACGCAAAATGAGAAGAAACAACTTTTTTTTTCCTCAATACCCTCTGTTTTATGCCAACAGCACATAATTTCAAAACTGTTATAAATTACACCGTGGTCAGTGGGAGCTTTAGAGCTGACCTTTGGGGACCAGGATCTCGCACCCAATATTCACTGAGCACATAGCCATTAACATCTRAAAACAGAAGGAAACAGAGCCTCGTCTGCTTGTTTCGTGGCTTCTTAAAGGAGGCTGCCTGGGTTTGGGGCTCGGTCTGCCACGTTTCCACCTTATTTTTTGTCTTTAAGAGTGACTTAGTTCCATATCCTGTTGTTTTATTTAGGTGATTACCCCATTATGGGTAAATGTTGATGTATCATTTCATCTAGTAGAACTTAATATATTAAATAGCATCAGATAACCTGTAAAGATAGCAGCTTGGCAAAATATGAGTAAAAACTGTAGGGAGTGTACACCATTTGAGTTTTAATGGAGCTAATAGGAAATAAGATGACTGGAAAAAGCTTCAGAGATGAAAAGACGTAAAAATGTGCTGGGGCTTTCCACAGGCAGAGGCCAAAAAGTTAGGGCAACTGCTAAGAAGCAGCATGTACATTTGTAACCTTAAGAACCTTCAGAATGATTAATATTCAAATACCTTATATAGATTTATTTGGTATTAGTGAGAAGAGAATTAAAGAACAGTTCTGTTTCAAAACAGTACTTTTTTTGGCATTGAACATGTAGAGGTTCCCATCCACAGATGCTCTGAAATCTTCTGTGTATCTCTGAATTTCAGAGAAGCTGCTTCTTAACGGGTTGGCATTCTTGTCATTCACCTGACAGCATTCTTTACAGAAGAAATTTGAGTTTAGATTCAAAATATTCACCTTCACATTCTCATGCAGTCATCAAGTTTCCTTAATTTCTGTGCTCTTGCCATGGACAAACTCTCTACATCTTGTCTGTATGGTGCTGGATTGCCATGGTGCACTGCATTTAAAACCCGAAGAAGCTGACAAAGCTAGGTTTCTTCAGGAGAGGATTCTTGAACTCTTTTGGTTCCTAGCTCATTGCTATGAGCATAATTCCTTCCCTTAATGAATATAAGCAGGCCCTGGCCCAGAATAGCTTGCAAGACTTAGATAAAGTTGGTGAAGCCCCAATGCAAGTTCACAGGGCCGTTACACTGCAACACACTCTCACAGCAGGCACTTGCCCATCTCCTGCTCTGCAGCCCCTTATCTACAGGACATGATCTGAGGCTGCGGGTCCATAGGCAGCCGAGGCTGTGTGCAAGCTCACTGTGGTCAAACGGCAGTCTCACACCTTCCCCTCACCTCTCCTGTTTACTACAAGGGCAGAAAACCTGGCCACGAGCAAAGACAAGCCCTTCACTCAGGCCACAGGTTGTTGCTCAGCTGTGTTCTTGGTCAGCCCTGCACTGTAGCCCTCAGTGTCAGCAGGATAACACCATGACCCACGTGCTTGGCACAGGGTGGCCTTGCTTTAAATGTCGGGTGGGAGAAAGGCCGTGTCGGGTCATTCCTCTGTGGCGGGTCCTTTCGCCCCCTTTTTGGCTGCAGGCAGTGGTGGCTGAGCAGGGCTTCACGGAGGAGGCAGCCAGCAGGATCGCAGAGCAGAGGAGAGCACAGGGGGGGCCTGGCGAACAGACCACCCACGTAAGACTGTCCTGCTGCTCGTGAGACTTGACAGATGGGCTGATCCAAACACCTCCTCTAAGGGACACTTGTTTTTTTAGCAGGAACCACTGTAGGGCAGCAGTCAGCAACATGATGGCTACAGACAGCATCTTATTCAATGTGCTATAAAAAAGGAGGAGGGGGCGGTGATGAATGGAGAACAAGCTGTTCCTGAGCAGCTGGCCCAGAAACAGCAAAAGGAGCAACCTCAGATGATGGGAAGGAGGGGGGCTCGGAAGAGGTCAGAGCCAGCTGTCAAATTGGCCGGGGCCTTGCAGGACAAACACTATTCCAGATACGGCAGAAGCTCAGATGCTCTTTCCGTATGCAACAGAAAGCCCCCAAAAGCCTCTGTACCTTCCCTCCCATTCCCAGCACACGAAAGCATACACATTGCAAATGGAAAAGGGGAAAAAAGAAAGACAGAGGCAGAGCAGATCAGTCGTTGGCTTGTAAAAGGCTTTTGGGATAAAATCATTGCTTTCAAATTAAATGCAATGGAAATTACAAGCRGTGAAACTAGAACACCTCCTGGCACGGATTCATGAAGAAAAAAGAAAGGAGTGAAGTTATTAGTATAGGAAAGTTATGTACCATGCTGGAGAATGAATCCTCCTGCCCCTGAAGTCAGTGGAAACAGAACTGAAATGCAGCGCTTTGGTAAAAAAAAGATGCCAGCGAGAGAACTTGAAATAACTGGTGCAAGCAATGAAAGTCAAGGCTGATACACTCAGAGGTGTACCAGCTCTCCAGATGGGAATGCACACATGGCACTTGCAAGCGCAATCAGAGCATAACATGTTCTGCTTTCAGGAGTGATTGCTTACCGTGGAAAATAGTACCTTTCATAAGCTTTTCAGGAGGAAATTGTTGAATAACCCTGTTTTAATCTGTCCACAAACTGAGGCCCGAAAGATGAAGTGACTGTCCCAAAGGCAGACAGGATGTCTGTGGCAGAGCCAAAAATAGCAGTGAGATTTCTTGCTCCTACACTGTAACCATAACACGATCCTGCCTCCTACACACAGCTAATAAACTGTTTAGTTCTTACTGGATGCGCAGAAGAAATCATTCCACCGAGCAGACTTGCACACACTGTACAAGTTCCCTTCTTTGTGTTTCAAGATCACAGGCACCTTACGCCTGCAAGAGGGCAAGACTCTTTCACCTCTCCAGTACCTTCAGATGGAACAAATCAGCAGGGATCAGCAGTTTACACTCTGCTGCGTTCGTGTGAAGCGATGTAGTAGGTCCTGCTCCGCACATGATTCACTCTCGTTCGCACACGGCTGTGATACCTGCAGGTCTAAATTGACTGGGTGACAAAATTCCCCTCTCCCATCCACAGACCTGCTGACACCACGAACGACGTCAAGCCAAAAACCCTTGTGCAAGCCAGTGTGTTGCTGCAGCTCCACTGAAACCAGCTGACATAGGTGGGTCCTGCACCCCGGCATGGAAGCACGTTGGCAGGTACAAAGGAAAAAGTCGCTGAGACTTTGCTGGGCTCCTCTACACCCAAATTTCCCCAGCTTTCAGGCGCTCTCAAAAAACACGATGTGCAAATTCTGCTACTTCCCAATCCTAAGCAACCTCAAACTGGTAAATGGGAACATCTCAGCCCTCAAACGATTAACGCTTCTGCATTCCCACAGAGGAGATGAGTTGACGTCGGCTATGTGCTTTGTCTCAGGGAGGATAAAGATGAATTTCTAATTAAATGAGTACTGACGCCGGCTCTGAATAACTCAGCTTACTGCTGCCTGCAAGCAGCCCGCAGCCACCCGGAGCGGAGCAGTGCTTGTCAGCAGCGCCCGGGGCGAAGCCGTGAACACGCGAGGGCAGTGCTGAGGTGCGGATGGCAATCGCGGGCGTCTCCGAGCATCCCGGACGCAGCACCCCGCTTCGGCCGAGCATCCCGCCGGGCTGAAGCTGCTCCGCACGCAGGCCTTGTGCCAGCCGAACTGTGCCTGGGAAGCGTGTGGGGAGGGAGGTGTTAAGCCAAAATATTTATATCCACACAGCTCCCACTGCAGAGGCAGTTYTTCTAAGAAAGCTTCCTCATTAATTTACAGGGTGAACTATAAAACCGGGATCAATGCTTTRTAATGGTATGATCGCACGGAGGAAGGGGCGGGATATGTAACTCTTTAGTATTCCTCTATCAAATGGTACAATTATCAAGGATGGAGAGGTTTTAAAGAGATCTTAGCTGTGCTGCCATAATATCCATTTATTCATCGAATCAAATGCTCCAGCTAAAATCAGCCTCCCAGAATTTTGCCCACAAAGATGACACTCTGGAAAGCATTTTAGTGTAGCTTGGAAAAGAAAAAAATGTCAGTCAAAAATGTGGCACAAACACTTCCTGTGCTGAAAACAAACTGCCTATACAACATGTACAGAATAACCAACACAAACCATAAAAATACGTGTGTGTRTATATATACATATATAAAAATATGTAAATTATACAGAATTAAGCCTATCATCTAAAAGAAGTAGAAGCATCTGAGCCCTGAAACCAGGCAGGTAATAGATAGTTCCACTGCAAACTCAGGAGTCAGCCCACACCCAGGGACCTTCTGGATGGTGGGATTTCACCAGCTTGGATGAGCACAGTTCAACCACCTTTCTTTGGGGAACTCCAGTGCAATGAGGAAGCTAAATATTGATTTTGATTCAAAATCTTGAAAAATAAGTCAAGTGACCTCCAGTAATCCACCACCTCATAGATGTCAGCTTGCAGCTTCTCTGTCTCCTTCCCCAGACCCATGAAGAGCTATGCCTTAAGCAAAAGATCTACTAAATACATTAAAAAAAAAAAAAGTACAACTATCACTCTAATAGAACAGTGCAAAATGATAGCAAATTATCTCTCTCCATAAATAAGCTGCAGCATTAAACAGCAGGGAGTCACTTTATGTTAAACTAATTATGGTAACTACAATACCTAGGGTGAAAGGTGGAAGAAAAATTGACAAAAGGAAGACAACTGACTTTGCCCTCATTCTCTCATATCAGTGTATACCGGCCCACACACGCATGCTGTGGGTATGACCTAGTCCTCCAAGACCAAAAGCCAGCAGGAAAGGTTGCTGGCAATGCTTAGAAATTGCCTGCTAAATGGCCAAACTAGTTAATGGAACATGGATATGTTCCTAATTAATTTTCCAACCCTTTTTCTCATAAACATGTAACCAAAGAATTTGCAGTGTAACCCACTTGCAGATTCTTAGCACTGGCTACAGTTTTTGCGGTTTGGTCCGTCCCTGCTAAACAGCKAAAATGACCCAGCTGTTACTCTAGAACCGGGGACTTGGCTGCCCACAGGCACCCAAGTGCATGTGCCAGCCACTCGGAGCAGTGCTTAATTCCCCCCATATGGATTTCTGTGTCTCTGTCTTYATATCAAACCAAATACAGATGGTTCCCTTTGTCACAACAGCTATTATCTGGTGATCACAAATGYGAAATAAAGCTTGCTTGGTCATCATATACATCCAGGAATATTTTGGAGGACTTCCCAACCCAGAAAAGAGGATCCACAGGCACAAAACACAGATGCAGAGTAACCTCCTGCACCACAAGTACGTGCCAAGGGCACTCTTATCTCAGAGTGTGGCAGTGACAACAGCACCAGCATCCAGAGCGCAGTCAGGAGATGCTTTAAGACTGTGCTGGCACATTTCAGGGAAGTTACCTCCCTGCAGAGCCCTGGTACATGACTGTCTGCCCAGTGCAAGAAGGCTGGCTCCTTCATGAAGTAAAATGAGTTCACCAGAACTACTGCTGCAGGTGATTAGTGCTGTCCCCAAAAGGGACCAAAGGGGTTTTAAGCAAAGTCATGTTCTTTTTCTATAATCACCATGTCACARTCTAAGTTTATGGGTGAGGAAGCTTCAGCAAGAGAAAGAAACAGTCCCCCACTCACCTTGCTGTCTGTTGTTACTCAAAAAGCTTCAGTACAAAAACACCAAAACTGAAAGCAGGATGGTGCTCTGGAAAGCCAGCAGAGCACAGAAAGGAACTGAAACTTTTAAACCACTCAAAAATTAAAGCTTGAGATGCATTTGTAAATTCTAGAAAGGAGAAAGTGCTACCATGCACATGTTGCTCAAAAAATTGCTGCCTTCTAACACAGAAAAGGTTCTCTGAGTCATCCAGAGCAATTTTGGTCAAAATTGTTAAGTCTATGTGGATTGCACTGTTCTTGGTGACAGGGAGCAAGCTGTGTGTCAAATATTGTACAGAATTACATGGTTGCTTACAACTGTCTTTACTACTTTCTTCCCATTGTATACAGATACTAGATAGAGTAGTCCCATGTTTCTAAGCCTAATGCAGCTACTAACTCAGTCTAGCTAGACTGTTGCATGCTAGAGGTGGAATAATAAAACCGATGCTCATAACCACCTGGATGCATTTCATTGGAGATGATATCAATAGGCTAAGATGGGAAAGAAAAACTTCTAAAATATCAGTGACTATAAACTGAAGAGAAGGAGTTTGTTTCATCTTTGAAACAAAGGTATAAAAGCTGCCAAAGCATTACAGGTATTGTGAGTTCTTTTCATTTGAGTGTCAATCAAGTGCTGGACCACATGACCTTGCTATGGTGCCCCATCATCAAACATGAGTCATTTTTTCTTATGACCCTTTCCAAAGCTGCAAGGAACTAAGCTCTTAGGCTCTTAGGATAAGGTCATTTTGCAAGGCTGGAATTGCTCCATAACAGCAAAGTCCTAACTGCACATATGCCGAGTAACATCAGGATTCAGGTGTGCTTAGCTGACTCACGAATGATGCATGAACCCACAATTATTCTATGAAACATCTCAGGTTTCCCTTTGGGCTCATTACAAGCCATCCTGGAGTTCACGAATCTTAGCCTTCCAACATGCTCATCTCTCATTTGCTTTCTAGGTTAAGTAGAATGACAGACTCATGCTAATAAAACAAAAGAATAATGTGGGAGCTATTGAGAAAGTGAAAAGGAAGAGAGAGATGACCGCACAGTCCTGGAATGCATCACCAACCCGAGTATTAGAAATTCATTATTCAGACTGTGCTGCAAAGCTTAGTTTAAATGTTGTCTTCTTCCACAGCTGTTTCAGCCTAAAGGCTCTCCTTTTCTTCCCCATACACAAGAAAAATTGTGTATAGAGCAGAGACAGTTGTCGGCACCCAGAGAAATATGACTGCCTTTTCTCCCTTCTGCTCTCCCACATCTGGGCCAGAAGCAAGGATGACAGTCAAAGCCCAGCAGGAGTCTATTAGAAGGCACAATGGATTAAGAGGAGTCCTGAAGTTTCAACCAGGATGTCAGAATAAGTAACAATCAAGAGGGAAACATGTACGGTTTCAGTATAAATGCAGTAAATAACAGACACCAGTGGAGGTATCTCACAGAACTGGGAGACCACCAGGGTGCAGGAGAAATGGTGAGCCTCACCCACAGCTAGTAAGCTGATGGAGAATATATGCACAGAGCTGTTAATGCAGTCAACCCAAGAACACATCTGTAAAAATAAACCCTGTGAGCCCTCTGCCAACATGCAGCAATGCCAGGCTGAACATAACTCATCTCRCAAGTTAGCAAACTGTCAGCAGGAGAGAACCTGGAGGAGGGACTGATGGGGAAATGCGGATGTCCTAAGCCCAGGCCAAGGAGCTGGGCTGAAGGAGCTGAAATCTTAGTGAGCATCAGATCACAGAACCCAATAAATGGGCAGGATTTATTTGGGCCTGTCACTGCAAAGCTGACAGCTTTAAAGTTTCTGTTTAATAGAAACAGAAAATTCTACTTTTAACATAAGCACCATAAGAACAAGGATGGTAGAGCTATACTGTAAGAAAGCAAAGGGAGAGTCGGGGGGGATATCCTAATATAGGGTGCCTAACTACACCTAGTGACAAACAATATCAAAAGAGTGAAGAAACCCCACCTTACCCTGCTTTCTGGTCCACAGCATAGGACACTGGCAGGCTTGATTCTCAAAAGCATCTTCAGCTGAAGCTGTGGGTGTTCAGCTTTTGCCAAGCCACTGCTGCCAATGTTTGCATGCAGAATACTTTTTCTTTTTTTTCAAAGCAGCTTCATTTCTGCTCATGCATGAGAGCCAGGGCCATGCAGACAGGAATGCTCAGGGCCCACTGGGACACTTAGGCCATCCAGAAAGAGCAGCTCTCAGTAAGCTGAGCCCTGGCAAGATGCTAGAACAACTCTTAACGTCCCTACAGGAGAGCCAGAAGCTTCTGAAAAAAGAAGTCAAACACCGCATGTGAGTGTGGAGCACTTCTGACATTTTTGACCAGTGCCTCTTCCTAGCAGCTTGGGAAGGTAGAAGAACTTGAACACATGTGACTCTTTTAAAGGACAACGTAATCATGTAAATCTCATGCTCTTGCTAAAACCCACAGGCATTATCTTTAAATAATGCCTTTCATCGGAGAACACCCGATATCAGAGTACTAGCATTGCAGATGGTGATGCTGCAGCACGAAGTGGGTTACAGGACTTGCCCAAGCTGACACAACTAATCAGCAGTGGAAATAAGGGGGATGAGGAAGCCAAGTTCTCTCACCAGCTCTGTCATGGTTAATGCTGTCACTTGACAAAGAGATGGTTGCAGACTGGCAGCTGTTGGCTGTCAAAGCAAATTCAGAGACGGATGGCAGAAGTTRTGAAAAATAATGCATAAAGGCCTGCTGCTCTCAACAAAATCAGTGTGTGCTTGTGTTTAGGGGGTATCATCACTTCTTCAGGAACAGGCTTGTGTCTGGACCTCCGATCCATCTGAAACGCCRTTCAGTGCTACCTTCAGGATGTTGCCTCTGAAGTGGCAATGACTTTTTTATGCATGAGGGTTTTGTGAGAGGGGACTGCTGAATCAAAGACTAGCTTAGTGAAAACCACACATATGAAGCAGTTGTACCTGCAGAGGTGACACTTACCAGCTTCAAGCCACAAGACGCTTACTTGCACAGCAGGTTCTTCAGCTGGTGTAACCAGAGTAGTTCCAACAACTACAACTTCTGTAAGTGAAAGATGAGGTCCCCTGTAAAGGGGAGAAGTGTAGCTAGCTTGCCTTTGGTGAACAGATGCTGTCAAGCAACAGAGCGTGGTGGGAAGGCTAGAGTGCCAAGTCACATCTTTGACAACTTTGWATCTACATTGCATAAGATTATCCATGAATCTTTATCCGTTATGAGGAGCAGCAAGCCTGTAACCTTCCATTGAGAAGCACTCAGTTTTCAAACCTCAGCTCACCTCCTACGGAGAGTCATGGGATTTTTGCAGACAATGATAAAGGTGCCTGGAATCATTATTATTAAACAGTATACAAGCTGCTAGCAAACAGCATAGATAAGTGAATAAATAGATCTGTAGACATGTTTGTTTTGTTTTGTTTTGTTTTGTTGTTTTTTTTGGTTCAAGTTTGGTCAGAATGTGGTTTCTCCTGGAAGAGCCTAAAGAAATGTAATAGTTTTTTCCTGCCACCAAATCCAAACATTTTGCAAATGAAATTCTTGGCATCTAACCTGTGCCAATAAATCTTATAAAAAGGAGAAGGAAAAAACACACATTACAATTCTCAAGCCACCTTCCACATGACCTGAGGCAGCCCTGAGCTCAGGTCATTATCAGTGACTATCTAACCAAATCAACACACACAGAGGATATGGTGCCTATCTAAAACCATCTTTGAACATCTCTGTCGTTCCCTCTCATCCCCACTAAAGCCAAAAGCCAAAGTTTGTGTGCTGTGATGGGCATCCACATCAAATTAAAGTGTCAAAAACTGCCTACTGGCTTATTTGGTAATGAGAAATGTCATTCTTTGCTATTTGACCCACTGTTTACCAGCACCATTAAAGGAAAAGTCTACAGAATTGCATTAACCCCTTACCTGCACTCTACTCATTCCCCCCCTTTAAATGTTTCAGAAACCCAAGATGCTGCCCTTCTTCCTGATGAATTTCCTTTATCTGAATAAGGGATCCCATATCTACTGAGCTGTCAGGGCTAAAGGCAGAAGATCCTTGCTTTTTACTCCTGAACTTCTAACTACACTCAGTTATTTTTCTCTTTTCAAATCCGTTGCCTGTACAGTTATACCCCAATAAAAACAAATAAATTTCAATAAAATTGTCAATAAAATTGTTCAAGAACTCRATAATTGTCTGTGGCTTAATACAGAACTGAGGAGTGGGAGGAAAAAGCTCTTGCAGAACCTGGTAGCTGTACTCTAAATGCCCTGTAGGATGTGGCTSATCTTCCCATATTAACTCCTCTCCCCTTCTTTCTGGAACAAGCACATATATCCCAGCTATACAAAATAAAACCGGATAGTCAAACCTCTTCTATTCCAGTGTATCATCTTTTCCTCTCCCTCTTTCTTCATATGTGCAGCACTCCTAGGGAGTCATACATCCCCATGGAGACCACAGGGCTTTGTATATACACAGTGGTCTGCCCAGCACCGTCACTCCATGGATTGCATCTGGGGTGTTGGGAAGATCTTTGTCATTGATGCAATGATGCCACCAAAGAGCCAACGAAATATACAGTGAGGTGGGGCTGTGTTAGGGCTTTATCAGTTCTCATATGTTACAGTCTGTGTGACTTACCTGGGACATCTCTCATGAGCAGCGTGGCCATGCACGTTAAATAATATTTACAATATCCCATACCACTGGCRATACCCCTTGCTCCTGCAGACAGCCTGCTCTTAAGCTGACCAGACCAAACCTGCTCTTCTCCCCAAAGTCCTTTAATTATTGCTCTTAATATTAATACTCTTCCCTAAGTTGCTCTCCCCAACCCCTCTCATCCATCATGCACTTGGTCACACTTCTCATCCCCATTCCCTTCACTGCCTTATGCCCATGGGATGCTCCAGAAAGGCAGAGCTCTATCTGCAACATTCAGTGGAGGCTTTGAAGCTTTGGACAGGAAACAGTCCAGGCCCAGGGCTCTCTTTATACTTTTTTAGATACTGATTTGAACTCTCTTTTAGATACTCATTAGACCAAACATACCACCAGTATTACTCATCCCCACAGCAGCCGCATGTGTCTGCATGCAATCACACATACTTTTATGCTATAGCTGCTTTTTTTTTTCCTCTCTTTCTCTTTTTTTTTCCAGACAGCTTTGATATCAAGGGAACCCAGGAGAGCCACTATAAAATGTACAGGGCCCTCACAGCTCTTCTGTAATAACACCAGGGGATGTGGGGGGGGGGGGAACTACCCCTCCCTCTGTGTGACTTTTTACTTGCTTATCAAAAACCAAAGTCAAGTCTTACCTTAGAGCATCTGAGAGGTACATTTTGTTTGTTTGTTGTTAGCTGGGGTTTTTTTGCTTTTTTTTTTTTCTAGAAGGGGGACCGTATCAGTCCATCTCCACATTCACACAAGACTTATCGCTCTGCCATCTGCTTTCACCAGGTGCACCTGGCATACCGCACCATGCATGCCACTTTTTGGTGTAAAACCCCACGCTATCTGCCTAGGCATAAGCCAACCTCTGAAGCTAGAAGCCCTGCAAAGCAAACCCCTCTCTGCGCAAAGCAGTTGATTTTACCGCCCTCTGACCAGGAGCGGTGCTCAGGCACAGCTTCGCACGCGTTTGGCTCGGGGAATGCTGCAGCCTTGAGTCCAGCAGCCCAAGCGTGTCCCTGAGATCCACCCTCTGCATCTCCCTGCAGGCACCCCCCCAAGCCCTGCGTCCAGCACTGCCTCTGGGGATGCGGTTGGGGATGCGGATGAGGCGAGGGGCATCACAGCTCCAGATTTCGCTGCTCACTCGCTCTCCGCCGGGGAAGGGGCCCTGGCTCTACCTGTTGCCTCCCTGCCTTGCTTATCACCTCCCTAACCCCGAGTGCTCCGAGCGAGCCGCCCTCTCCCCCGGGGATTTACACAAGCAGCAAGCACGMCCCAGGACAAGAAAAGAAAAACACAGGACACCTACTCAAATGAGTGGCTTTCCTACACAGGTTTTTCCAAAGGGGAGGAGAGGGGAAGCAGCTGCTGCCTGCGTGGACTGCGGAATCGGGCAGCTACAAAGAGAAATTTGGGAGGGAGGGACACGCAAACCCTYCTCCTCTGCCGGCGCCCGGGGCGGCAGCGGGCGAGCGGCGACCTGCCCCGGCACCGCACAGACCCGGTACCGGCACGGCACGGTCCCAGTCCCGGTCCCGGCCACGGGCACGGGCACAGCACGGCACGGCACGGTGCCGGTGCCGGTGTCGGCACAGCATGGTCCCGATCCCGATCCCGGTCCCGGTCCCGGTCCCGGTCCCGGCGCGGCCCCAGGCGCCCCCCACTGCCCCTGGTGCCGGGACCTGCCCCTGCCTTTCCCGCTGGCTCCCCGACAGTGCGACCTGGCCGCTGCGGGCAGCGGCTTTCCTCCCTGTTTTGCCCCACAATAAGAATAATTGCAATTAAAAAACAAACAAACAAATCAATACAGTTTTCCGTGCAGATCCATACGGATGGTGAGCAGAGATGGACTCAACTCAGAGACACATCTGCATCTTTCCTTTCCCCTTTCCTCTTTTCCCTTTCCCCTTTTTCTTCCCCTTTCCTTTCCTTTCCTTTCCTTTCCTTTCCTTTCCTCCAGAGCTCACCTTTCCCTCCCCACTCTCACATCTCCCACCTCCCCAAACTCACTGCTGCCCAATTTCCCGCAGGTACCACGCGCCGGCTCTCCCTAGCGCACCGCGCACTGAAAGCAAGTGTGTTTGCAGAAGACGAGTCTCTCCTCCGGTTTCCACACTCACCTGCAAAATGCTGCTTGCTGCTAGAAGCCAGGGCAAAAGCCACCTCATCCCTGGAAGCCAGGATTAAATACATTGATTGAACCCAGATTTAGAGCCGTTTTGCGCAAAAACACCACTTTGGGGAATTCAGAGCAATCCTGAACTGGCAACCTAGCCTAGGCAGTCTGCCTTTTTCTCTTGGCTCTTTGGGGATTTTATTAAAGACAGATCTGACGTCAGGGTGAAGGACAAGCCCTGCATTTTTCCTCTGGAGAAACTTTTCCTGCCTTCACTTCTTCATTTTTGTGCGTGTGTTGTTGTCCCACCTCCTGCATTTCAGTGCATCGCCGTTAGCCAAAGGGCTCTTAAAGGGAACGTTACAGCGCAGTGGTCCAGCAGGCTGAGATTTTAACTCTCTATTTAAATGCCTAGAGCTTACCCACTGGTATAACAAGAGACTGGCTTTGCTGCTTGTGATTAATGAACTTAAATGTGTGCAAACATATATAGATGTTTAATTTATATATTTCTCTTTAAAAACAAACAAACAAACAAATAGTGGCTTCTTTTAAGTCCACAAAGAGTGAGCGTGCCCCGCGGAGGYGTTCTGCCACGTTCCCTAGGGACCCTGCTCTTTATAGAGTAACCCACAGCCGCCATGAAAGGACTGGCACGCACTCCTGTGCCATGCCGTGCTCACATCCCTCTGTGATTTTGGTGGTGAGCATCATAGCATGGATCAGTTTTCAGGGCCCTGTTATATTYTTTCATTTCTATTCTGTGCCAGTAATGTGCATAGGAAACACCGCCCAGGTACACGGGAGCGCAACCCCCCTGTGAACAGAGCTAAACTCTCTGATCACCTGTACCTGCAAYGACCGTCCTGGCCTGGTGGAAGGATTTTACCTCTCTTATCTCTGATGCGTTCTCCTCTTTTTACTTAAGCATGGGCATAATGTTTTCCCTCACACCTCTAAATCTGATTTTGAAAGCATTTAAAGTCTCTTCCTTAGTAAYACCCTTTTCCCTAGAATAGTAAAAGAGAAATGAGTGCTCCCAGAGGGGAAGAAAAGTCACATTAAACAACTTTGCAGATCTTACACTGTGAAACAGCTGGGATCCAGGCAGGGTATAAAGAGGTGTCAAGGAAAATTTAAAACTGGGCAAAGCCCCTCTGCTTGGTGTGGCAGACTGGGCAGTGATGGGTGGCTGAACACTCTTCCCTCATCCTCCAGCAATACCAGGCCGTGGGGACTTCATTTCTCTGCTGAGGAGTCTAGAAAGGAGTCTGCTGTTTTCATGTCATCTGGGCTGAGATTCATCTGCAGGTGTCTACCATTTAGACATCGTATCTGATTTTGGGGTCCCGACTCCCTGCATGGTTTGTGAAGTAAAAGGASCATTTTGAGAGTGCAATTCCTCCCACCTATGTGAGATGCCTTTTTACAAGAGGAAAAAGTAGATCGATTAGCCTGGGGTTATTGCTCGGATGCAAAGTGGGTGGCAAATGCCTCTTACAAGGGAGCTGGCTTGGAGCTGCAGGGGCCATGCGAGTAGCTTTACAACTGCAAAAGGAACAAGAGTTCAAGGACTCCAAGTGATCAGACTGCAAAATGAAGGAAAGAACATTTCTGTAAGTGATACCAAAAATGGCAATCTGTTGTTTGTCCCTCCCCCCCCCCCGCCGAAGCACTCAGTCATTCCACTCACTTCAGACCATTTCCCCTGARGGTCATTCCCCTGGCTTAATTCCTGCACTAACGCTGCGGTCAAGCGTGCCAGGAAGGATGGARGTCCCTGTGACGTGGACATCCAGCTGTCTGCGGCTCTGCTGCTTGTCTCCTCTTTGTCGTGGGACTTTGTCCAGGGGTGACCATCAGCTGGACACTGCCTTAGTGTGGATCAGACAGGAGCCAAGGCGTGGGGTGCAGCTTCAGCACAGAGGTGCAGATACCCAGCTGCCTTGTTAGGCTTTCCAGTAACGATTCCCCTGTGTGTATGGCACATTGGTGCATTCACAGGGTGACCGCGGATAAGGCTACCTCATTTAAGACTAAAGTGACAGGGGCATTTAGGCTCTTGTTGAACACAGTGATGGCGGCAACTCACACGTTGGCATCTGCTTTTGCCAGTCTTTTCCAAAGGCGATAATGCTAAAAGAGATCAGCGCAATCATGTCTCACTCTTGCTCAGTCCTGGAGAATCTTGCACCAGCTCCAATAACTGGAAGCATTAAGGATGCTTCTCTGTCTAATTCAAAGAGATAATCTCWATTTGAGATCTTCAAATGCTGGAAGATTCACATTCTGTTGAGTTCAGTTGCTTTCACTATTAAAAGTTTCTGCCTTACTTTCAGTCTCAGTTTGCTAGCTTCATCCATCTGCCAATGTCTGCTTGTCTAATGAGAATTCAGGACCTTCTTCCATCATATAAATTTGCAAGGGTTGAATAAATCACCCCTTACTCTGCTCAGAAAAACAAGGAAGCCACATTGCTTTTAAGTCTCAGTGGCCAATTGGTTTTCTGGACCTTGAAACAATCTTGTAGTTTTAAAGAGTTTTCCCTGATCAYCTTTTACCCTCCATGGACATTTTGCCTGTGAATGCAATTATCCATCGCCCTGCATCCACACCATCCACAGTGAAATGGAAACAGCATGTGCAGTGCAAAATAGCTCTGATTCTGGTAGCCTAACACTTTAATATTGCTCCTTTCTCAATAAGTCCCCCAGGCCCCTTGGCCACATAAACTGATTTCTCGATTTGACTCCCTTTTACAGTCTTTTTCCACTAAATAAACTGGGAAATGGATTGATTTATTTTATGTTGTTTGATGTGCCTGACACTTTTACTGAGGGCGGTGGCTGGCCAAAGAAAACAGGACCTAGGAAGAACAGAAAGAGAGTTCAGGGAGGATGGATTCTGCTTATAAATGTGTGGCAGGAATAGCTCCTTGCCTGCAGTGGATTTACCCTAACGCAAGCGAGACCAGAGTCTGTCTGTAAGTCCAGGGGGAAAAAAAGAGAGCATCTTGGTATTTACTAACTCATAAAAGGTAAAGGCTGAGAGACAWGAGTCTGACTTTTAAACAAGCCAAACAAGTAGCGTGTTGGTTTTTCATCAGGGTGCCCTTGTTCTGCCTTTCACCTCACCCAGCCTGGTGGAGGAGGCTCCCTTCTCCTGCAGGATTTGCCTGCTGCGCAGCGGGGACACGGCCGTGCCTGCCATCATAGCAAGGCTGGGACCCTCACTCTTTCCAAAAGTCTTGTACAGGATGGTTAAATTGCACCGTCTTTTATTATTGTTGTTGCTGTTGTTAATTAGGTGATAGGAAGAAGAGTTACATCAGCCTGGCCCTTTGAAATATCAAAGGAACTTGAGAAGCAGGAGTCTGAAAACATCTGGTTTAGCCCACTCCTGATAGCATCGAGCATCTGAGCACTCAGCCAGCCCCACTTCAACGCAGGTGAGTATCTCATTTCGAGCAAGTTTGTGGGCTTTGCAGATAAGACTCGACATCACAGAAAGCAAGAAGCTGAAATACAGCAAGAGGACTCACCCTCTTGCTTTCTAAACAGTCTGCCCAAAGAAGATGGCCCAGGACCACAGGATGGATAGACAGCCAAGAGCTCCTACGGAGACTTGTATTCCTGGCACCATGACACAGATGGTACCAGTTGGTTCCAGCTGCTACTTGGTGTGGAGGGATGAGCTAACGTGGTAAATCCCTCATTGGATTTCCTCATTGCCTATGTTAAAAATCCCTTAAAAAGTGCCATGCAATGAGATGCACCTTGAAATGTGCCATTACTGAGGAAGTACGTATGGTGCTGTGTGGCTTGCACTCCCTGCACTGTCATACAGCTTAGACTGATAACACACCCAACAGCTATATTGCTGCTAGTTAAGGTAAATCAACCTTACAGTCAGCGCTCCAGGACTGAATGATTATTTTTCCGATGAACTGGTATAAATCAGATCCACTGAAATGGGCGAAGTYGCAGCTATCTAAGTCTGAAAAATGGAGCCTTCAAAATTTAATTCATTCATGCAGCCTAAATCAATTTGTATTCAAGTGAATACTGCCTTTGGGGAGGCACGACTGTGGTTTCATTCCCCATAAATAGACCCGGATTTATTAGGACAGCTCTTCAGCTGGTGTCAGTCTGTGTGACTGTTGATTTCAGCAGTATTAATCTGGCTGAGGGCGGCTGAGCTGTTCCACTGTGAATAAAAACATCCAGTGTTTGAATGACAGTAGAGAAAACATGAGCCATTGAAATATGAGCTTCTGTAACTTCCAGTTTAAAAAAAATGGTAGAATTTTATGTCAATTTACAAATATGTGTCATATTAGATCTGCAATGACTGATGCTAATAAATTATTGTATTTTTTTTCATATATTGTCCTCTTTTCTTTCTCCTGGATTTTGCCCTGAAAAACAATAGTCTGTCTATTGTGTATATATAGTCTTAAATTATTTCAATTTTCTCTTGGATATTTATCTGACGGTTATGTGGGCAAAAATGCTGTTTCAATGGTTTTGAACCAGGCATTCATGACAATGGCAACAGCACTCAAGAGTATCGAATGTTTTTCCTGAGCAACTGTCTGTCTCAATACCTGCTTTTAAAATAACAATTTCTTAATTAAAGCTTTCAAGCAAAAATTAGAGTTAAAAAGGAAAAAAAGGAAAAAGAAGAAGGAAAAAAAAACCCCACACCATACAATTCAGATGTCACACTCCATGAAAAATTAATGGCGAGAATGAACAGGATACGGAGGATCAGGAACCTGTCAGAAATGTGGGCAAGCTCTGGGAAATCCTTGTTGATAATGAAGATATACACAATATTTGCAAAGCAATAAAAGAGGCTGGATTAATAACAGATTGAGTCTGAGTCTCAGCTGGTATAAAAATGAAGTCTTTGGAGCTGCATTGATTTGTGTCATTCATGGGTGCAATGCATTATTCTAAATATTAGTTCAACTATTTGAACAAATGCAGGAAGTGCAGGAGAGGATTTARCCTTTGGGTTTGCCTCCTGTCTCCTGATGTTTTTCTTGATGCACATGAAAAGAGAGGAAAATATATTGACTAATAAACTATGAAAGGATGAAGAATCCCAGCAAATACAGCAGACATTCCTGAAGCAGCACAGGCTGCTGCCTTCATAGGTTGTCCTGCTTCATATCATGGTCTCCTTGACAAGCAATTTTAYGGCATGCTCCAAAAAAATGACTTCAGCCACTGTGGGTAATATGCACACCCTGRTATTTCTATTCTCTAGATCAGTGACCACAGAATTGCAGAACTATTCATTCATCTGGGCCTTTTTTCCTTCTGCTAGTTTAGCAATATTCTCGAGACTTTGGGATGGAGCTGGATATGTGAGGAGGGAAATCTCTCCTGCTGGAAATTCACTGTGTCCAATGTCATTGCTCCCAGTCAGGTCTAGGTAAGGTCAGAATCAGGTCTGACCATTTCAATCACACACTGAGGCTTGCCAGCACTGTAAATATGTCACTGCATTTCCAAAGTCGGGTTAGATTTTACAAATTTTTGGTTGAAAAAAACCCCAAACTAAAGAAATTGCATAAAGTGAAAAGAATGAGGGTTAAAAGGCGTAACCATCTCCAATCATCTCAGCTGTGCTTGTTTTTCTGTTCAAAAGTAATAGACTTTACCCTTCTAGCCCATAAGTGTTGTACTGTAATATGTATAATTTGTCTGCATTTATTAACRAAATATATATTTTTTCATATTAAAGAAAATAAGAAACAAACCTTATGAGATGTCTATAAGAGGTATGATAGGACCCCCAAGAGATCAAACYTCAGTTTTAAACATGAAATGTTCAAGGACCAGTTTTCCCTCTGTGGCCCGAGTATCCAAATTCTGCATTCTAACTCTGGTAACTTTTTATTCAAATTTTCCTTTGGTATTTAGTTAGTAAAAGTTTCTCTTTCAACAGAGCTGCTTTCAGTCTGGTTTCCTGGGGAAATGGAGCTTATGCAATCATTTCATACGTGTTCRTGTCTGTCTGTCTGTGTCCCTCCGTAGCAATTTACGAGTTTCTTGGCCAAAATCAAGCCAAAATTGACAGAGAGAGATAGCTCACAGATRATTACATTCCTGTGCATTTTGTGAAAAGAGGCACTGGGGAAGAAGAGGCCATAGCAGTATGACACCCTTGGGAAAAGTGGCRTGTTTATTCATGCTCTATTAGACACCAGAGAAGCCACATAGCTGAGCCTTCTCAGTCGACCGACTGMAGGAAAACAACTTCAGCTGGAGTTTGCAGTCAGCCACCAGATACAAATCTGCGGGGAAAGYGGCTTTATTGATGTAGTGCTCGCAGAACTACTGCTACTTTAGCTACACGCAGTCCACAGGCTCTCTAGTTCTCATCTTCTTTTTTTTTTCTTTTTCTCGCAAGCAGCACTTAAAGCCTTCTCTCCTCCCAGCCCATATCAATATTTTTCCTGAATTTAGTCTCAGTTATAAAGCAAAAAGGGCAAAAACAAAGGTGTCCACTTTCACACTGCCATTTTGGGAAGGAAAATATTAAAACTCTCACAAATTCTTCCCTGGGATCTTTCAAAGTGCAAAGATGGAGTCCCCTTCCCGTGGATGTATATTGGTTCTGCCTCTGGAAGGTGAATTCATACAGGCAGTAAAAATGTGGGTCTTAGATTTGTTTTAGAAGAKATCTCAGCAGAAGAGACCTATGGAAAGCATTCTGGATATGCTTGTGTTTATTACCACTAAAAAGTGCATCTGCAACATTTCAATAAGAGGGAAATGAAGATAACAGACTGCTTCTTTATGTCCTGGAGGGTGCTGACCACAAGGCATTTGWTATTAGTTTCACAGAAGATTGGGTGCGTTTTGATTTTATTTTGTGATTTCATTTGGAGCACTGTGGTGTACCAACCCAGAAGGTACAATCCCAAGTGAAGAAAGGGAACAGCRTATTGCAACCCGAGACTGAAGGATTCCCACACTCTCCTGGAGTAAGGGGAACACGCAGAGGTTTCCTTCTGGGGTTATTTTTACTTTCCCTTCCTCTTGTCAGCATTTTGAGGCAGATGGGATTATATAGACTTTCATTCAATCTGAGGGAAAGGAGAAGAAAGGCATGCCCTGGAACAAGGTCGCRAACCTACGCTCTCAGAAGAAAAGCTGGTTGAGGTCCAGAAGTAGATGTCTACCTTGACTCAAGAGCAGGAAGTGGGCCGTTCCCCTGAGKCTGTGAGTGACTTCTTCACAAGCCTGGGAACACTCAACCGAAGCTGAGGAAACAGCAAATGCTTTTCACCTTACATCAAGAAACAAAACAGGTTCTCAGGCTCTGGCAGTATTTCTTTCCCTTTACATGGCTTCAGTCCATCTCCCTTTAATCACACCTAAAATTGCTGAGTCCCTGAGCAATTGCTCGGCTGCATATGTTCAGGATATGCTTCCCAAAAGGAGTTTGGATGATGAAGACACATGATTCAGGATACTGGTGGTGGGGAGACAGGGACAACACAGGAATGGAGAAGGAAGAGGAAAAGATCCCYGCATGTGRTACAGGGTACTCCAGGCTGCATTARGTGCATCTTGTTTCTAAGCACCGGACTACTGCATCTCTCAGAACCATTAAAAAGTGTAGCTGTCGTTTCTTTTTTAAAGGGAAAGCTAAAAATGCAAACTGTATGTTCATCAGCCCTGAGAAACCTCCAGTTTTACTGAGATGGTTGCACCTATCATTCACCAACTGGAAATCACTTTGACATTAATAGCATTGTTAGACAGATGTCAAAAATGAAAACTCTCTACCATGTTCCATAAAGTCATTTTCAAGCCCTGCCCTAACATTGTCGTAATACCCACTACTAGTATGACAAGAGAGAAATTCATTGACTAAGAGTTGAGAAGGGACCAATGTGACCTTCGATGTCATAGATTCAGGACTTTGGGGACTGATTCCAATGAATCATGGGCCTTTCTCACTCTGCCCTTTTTTCATTTAACTGCTCTTTTCTACTGAGTCATGAGGTGTAGTCTGCAAGTYTGCAAAGCTAAAGGATTGTTATTTAGGGCCTATCATAAGAAGGTTTCAATTCCTAAATAGTGCCTTCGGGATGCAATACAATGGGAATTATTTCAGCTGTAGGGAAGCYGCCTCTCCATCCTTTCTGGGGCCTTTAGGCTCTGCGTGGGATGTTTTCCATYGCTCCCACTCACTCTGACTCACTGAACTCTACTGAGTCCATCACAATGTGGCRCACACATCTCAGACTTGTCCTTTGGGGACCCCACAGAAAACTCTGTCAGAACGAACACCACAGGTGCTCAGTTTTGAAGGAGAAAACTGGAATCCGAAGCAAAAGCCACCACTTACTGACTGTCCTTGTTCTAGCTTAACCCAGAGATCCTTTTCTGCTGTCTCTTTCTATCTGTTTTGTTTGCCTTTTTAGCCTCAAATGCATCTCTGTGGCATGACACCCTTGGTCTGACTGGCTGCACTCCCAGCACCTCACAGAGCAGGATTCAGCATGGAAAACAGGAAAACATGGTGCTCGGTGCCATGYCTGAGACAGCACAATGCCCTGGGGGTGGAGACCTTCAGTTACTCTAAGCCATTCCAGGTAGTGGAGGTGAAGGGTCTCCTGGGAAAACCACCCTTCTCTTTGCACAGTGGGGATCATAGTCCCCATCTTAAGAAGAAAATCTCTGACCTAATTGAGGCATCAAGGTGGCTGCTGAGACTATAAATCAAGCGGCCAGTTTAGGAAAGCTTTCACATGTTARAAGCCTCTTGGCTTTATTCATTCATGGTGTGCTGGGTCAGGGTCCTTGAGATGCACCTGGGTAGCTCCTGACATGATGGGGTACRTGTCCAACCTGCATCCTGCTAGGTACCAGTGATGGGGTGCAGCTTCTGGCAGGAGACCTCCTTGGGAGGGAGTCACAACAACCTCTCTCCTTCCTCAGGACCCCAGGCTTACTCGCTTTCGGAGCAGGAGACATCCTGGGCTGAGAGCAAGGCCATGGCACTGAGCCTTCAGCGAGCAGACTCAGGAGCTGCAGAAGGGGAATGTGAGGGAGAGGAAGGCAAGGGAATACATCTGAGGCACAATCAGAGGGAAAGCAGGGTTGGAAGAGACTCAGGAGGTCCTCTCCTACCTCCCCTGCCCCAAGGCAGGATCAGCACTAACTAAACCCTTCCTGACAGGTGTTTGTSTAGCCTCATCTTAAAAGACTCCACAGAGGGAAGTTCCTTCCCTCTACTCACCCTCCAGCAACCTTTTCCATGGATTCACTGTCCTCAGAGTCAGAAAGTTTAGCCTAATGGCTACTTTAAATCTCCCCCGCTGCAGTTTAAGTCCACTACTCCTCAAACATGTTGGAGGAATTATTTCTTTCCTCTTCATCACAACATACAGCCAGTTTAAAGACAGTGTGCATATCTCTCCTGCAGCTTTCTCTTCTTCCCTGTTTCTCCCACTCTTTGCTCAGACATCATGTTTTCTAGCTCTCTGATCATCTCTCTGCCCTCCTCTAATCTTTGAGGTGCCCAAAACCTGGCCTAGCACTTCTGGTCACAGATCTCCTTTTTACACATCACAATGTTCAGAAACTTCCCAGGAGCATCACTTTCTTGACCTGCAGGGTCTCCATGAGGCCACYGATTCCCACCGCGCTGACTGTTCCTGTGGAGGCAAGCGAGTCCCTAGTCAGGCATAGCCAAAACAGGCAGTCACCCAAATGGCCATGGCCCCACTGTTAGCATCCTGTAAAGCAAGTCTGGCTGCTAGTGCTGCTGGCGAGGGGGGATGTCTGTGAAATCAGTTAAACCTGATGGAATAAAATGTTTGACAACAACAAAAAAATCCCAGCAACAACAGTTRCCACCCTCAGATATCCCCTGGCAGAAGCAGTAACTTGCCTCTCCAGGGCTCTACTCCTGCTGTGCCTCTCTGTTGTTTTTCCTGTGTTCATTCTCCTATGGCATAGGCAGRTCAATCCTGTCCCTTCATCCCTGGAGAAAAAAATTCAGCATTGCTTACATGACCAGGGAGCTTGAACCAAACCCATGCTGACAGTTATCTCAGCATCCTTTGCAACCTGACTGTTTTAGAAGATCTCTCCAGTTTTGTTTTTCTTTTTAACCTCAACTCATATCATCTGCAGATGTAACTCCTATATGCTGCTGCCCAAAACAGGAAGATTTTGAATGACGCCAGGCCAGATCCCYGAGCTCCACTCCAGGCGTTCCTCCATGGCAAGACGGATAACTCCCTGTTGAGGATAACTCTCCTACCAGATGGCCATCCACACTGTGGAATTTAAYCTGGACTAAATTCCCATCTCACTTGAGCAAATCTCACATGAGATAGTGCCAAAAGTCTTTCTAGAGTCAGGATCAAATCATATCAGAGCAACTTCATTTCCTTCTATGGCATATACTCTATCATCTCCCATATCCTCTAGATCTGTCGCAGATTTGGTGTTGTTTTAATCATTGCTTRTTTTTAACAAACTTGTGCTTGGTATTGCTATCCTCCTTCTGAAATTGAAGTGTTCAAAATARTCTTTTTCATTTGTTGTATCAGTATCTTTCTAGGTGCTGAAATAAGACTGATTGGTTCGTAATGCTCTGGGTGTTATTTTTCCTCTGCCTCAGCATAGATCTGTGTCTGCCCTCACTGTCTCTCTTAAGYCTCAYGTGTTCTTCAAGGTAGTGGCTAGTWGGGCCCAGYCAGTTTTCTGATTTGAACAAAAATCAGTCTCTTTACTCTCTTAGCTTCCCTTTTACTTATTGTAGGCTGAATTCTTCCTTCCCAGGCAGTGGTGTTAGTGCATCAGTCATTAGCTCTTAGCTGTTTCAGCGAGGACTAATATGTGAAAGACATTAACCACTTCAGMCTTCCAGGCATTATTAGCTCTGCTTTCTTGCTAAATAGAGGACCAGCTTCTTCCTTCATCTTCCTCCCTGTGATGAAATATTAATAGAATGCTTTTTGTTACCTTTCATGTCTCTTGCTAGTTGTATCCCATTTYGTGCTTTGGCCTTTCTGATTTTGTCCCTACATGCTCCAGCAATTCTTTTATATGCATCTTTAGTAAATTGACCTAGTTTCCACTTCTTGCATGTCCTCATCGACCAGCTGTCTGATGTGTGCARTTGCCAGCCATTACCAGCACAGGCTGTGTTTCACCTCTAGTCTGGAGCTTGGGGGAACCAGAATCTTTTGCCAACTCCTTTTCACCAGGATGAGGCTACTAAGAAGAAAATATTGTAGGAACATTGTTTCTGCAAGCAAACTGAAGAGTAACCTCAATGTTATGCGGGGTTGGAGAAGGGGGTGCCTAAGAAAGAGCTGTTGTGTCATTAGATGGCAAAARCCCTCTGTATTCAGTTACCAATGTCACTTAATTACACACTTTCCCTGARAACTGGGACATTTTGAATTGGAATAGGTATTAAATGGTCTCACACATATACTAATGCGCAGAAATCCCTTCCCAGCTTTCGTAAAAGTTCTCCTCTAGAATAAGCCAAAATGACAGCACACACACACTGATGTGCCCAAAGCCTACATTTCTTTTGCCATCTTCCCAGTAAGCACTCATGGGAACTGCACATGCATATTAAGGGATAGATGTTTCCACTATATTTTCCCATGGAGAAGCATGGTGAGGAGAGTGCTGGAGTGAATTATCTGTTGTTTGAGTTATTGTCATGAATGATAAAACAGATGTTTCACATGTATGAACTTTTCCTGATCTTGGTCTGCAGGCYGGCTAGATAATGTGCAATACTGTTACAGCATGGAAGAAGGAGTTGTAGTGGGCAYATAAGTCTCAAATCTAGCTCCTGATGATAGAATTTTTTCCACGGCTTATCCCTTAAACCACACGTGCTAGTCCTCACACATCCAACAGCAATTCTGTACCCATTCTTAGCTGGAAGTGAGACTTTTGGCAATTTATTTGGAAAACTCAATAAAATATATACTCCTGCTTCCTCAGCTAGCTGTAAGTCCACCTCTCCTTAGTCTGATGGGGGTCTCTGGAAGCTTTCTGGGCATGATTGTTTCTGCTCCCTACTCCCAGGTGAGCACATTTACTCTTACACCTACCATTAGCATGCCCTAGGCTTTATAAGAGAAAATACATCAAACACTTTGCACTGCCCCAGAGACACAAAGCAGCTATAAACCAAGCAGAAGCAGTTTATAAGTGCTCTGCTTCCCCAGAGCAACATAAAGGAGTTGGAGTACCCTGGAGAATCTGGTCTTTACAGATTGGGTTTTGTTGCCTGAAAGGCGTAACTCTTAAAATCACAGACATAATGCTCAAAGGGATTTTAGGAGAACACCTAGTCCGACTGCTTACACTGAGGTGGGCTCAAGGTTAGAGGTAAGTCAGAACTGATAATGTTTGCTTAAGCTTTTTTTTAAAAAAAAATGAAGGCGATTTCACAATATGTCTGTGGAGACTGATTTGCACCTGCACGTGCAGGAAGGCTAAGGCCTCAGAGAGATTTGCACACCAAATCCTCAGTCTATTCCTTCTGTTTGCTGTATGATTTTCATACCTACTGCACAGTGGCTCACAAGAACCAGCACTGGGGAACTCCCTCCCACAGTAGCCTGTGGGACTTGAAGTCAAAAACTTTGGGGCTTGCCACCCTATGTGGGATCGTGACCCCACACTTGGGAACCAGGCAAAGCTTTTCTCTAGCAGCAATGGTTGGGGAGAACAATGCTTCATGGACAGYTGCCTTTCCAGTGAGCCAGAGGACATATAGCGGAGCTGAATATSCCAGTGCGCTTATGGGTTGATCTAAAATCAGCCTTAGATTATGCGATTACCATATTCCCTCACTGCAAACAGAATGAAATGTGATACAGTTTTGGTATAAATGACTCTGATCTTTAATAATTCCTTGCAGCACTTCCTCACATTCACCCTACTAATCATGAGGTTAGGGAAATACTGCTGTAAAGATGTGGTAATGATTTGGATCAGGGCACAAGCGGTAAAGCACTGCTCTGTTTCAGGAAACATTGTCATCATCCCATAAATACGGTGTATCTGCATAGTCTTTGCCTTAGCACATGCAGACCATGGAGAGGAAATTATATTACATCATGACATTGCCATGTGCAGTTGGCAGGAACTCAGGGTGCCGTTCCTTCGCTCCATGTTCAGATGAGAGGAGCAAGGGAAAAGAAACATTACAGGTACAGATGTATCAAGGTAGAAGGTTTAATTTTTTTTTCTAATCAATTTTTTCATTTGAARCAGATGGTATGATGATGGATGCCCTTCTTCCTCCAATTTGGCCAAAGTTCCTAATGTGATCATGTCCTTCACATGGAGTTTATCTACGTGCTGAAGTGATTTGATGGGTTGTGTCCTAWAAAGCAGAGGCTTTCGGTTTTCTTTACCATATGAAATAAAAGTAATTGCGATATATGCCACAGCACTGTACTCAGTTTGGCCCTGTATGCTGCTCACATCAAAGCCCTCAGCAATATCAGTAGGGGAAGATGTGTTAAACCACAAAAGGTGGAATTCATCACATTTGCCATTGTAGGAAGTAGACCTGAGCTAGCAGTCTGGGTTCCCATCATAGCCAGCTGAGTCAATGGAGCTTATGGTTCAGTTTATCCAGCCACTTATAGGTGTGTACTTTACAAGGAGATGAACCCTCTGCTCCACTGGCTGTACTGAATGGCTCTCCATYGACCACAATGGGAACCTGGAGTTGTTTGGTCAAATTTACATTCATTGTGGAGATCTCCATGGAGTGAGACCAACCCCACCTCASTGACTTTTATGGGAATCCACAGAAGTCACTTGTCCATGGAACTGGTTTTTTTGTTTGTTTGTTTGTTTTTTCAGTAGGAAATTTGGTACATGGTGGAAATGCAGCACTGACAGATAGGCAATAGTAGATGCGTGACCACACTGGGGTCTGAGGGACCAGCCACGTTTGACATGCTGGATTGCCATCACTAATGTAAGAGAAAGGTGTCAAAAAGAGCAGAGAAAAATGGGAGAGTGAGATCTCTCCTGCTTCATAATTTTTTTTATTAAAAAGTGAGATATGTTTTATTAAACAGTGAGATACACACAGTAATGCAATAGGTCTGAAATCTTTGCACAGTATCATGTAGATAGATTCACCTTGTCCATTACTGGCAGCAGAAAGCAGGGCTATTTCTGTAGGTTTTAAGGCCATCTTGACTTGTCTGTGWACTGCAAGTCACAGAATGCCATCCATTGCCTGTAATCAGCTCTTGCTAAAGTGTCATCTTGAAAAGCATCCAGCCATGTAGGGAGACTGCAAGAGACTGAGCTTCCACCATTCCTCTGGGTGATTTGTTCAGGGATTTAATCAGYTTCCCTGAGGAGAGATTGATAGTCTTTGTGCCTAAGTTAATCTCATTTTAACTGCTAGCCATTGTTTCAAGTGCAGCTTTTCTTATTTTTTACTTTCTACATGCTACCAAGTGTTACCTCATTCTTCTTTTCTAATAACTTATGGAAACCACATTCTTCAAATCTCTCATTGTGAGATATTTTCTTCCAGCTCTTTACTTTTTCTCTGTGGCTTTTCTCTGCTTCCTGTACAAATTTTCAGCATTTTTTCAAAACATAGCTGTCAGGCCAGGATGTAGTATTCTGGTACACACAGCTGCTACAAACACAGGGAGAAATCACATCCCTTCTCTTACTCACTTTCCTCCTCTGTGTAGGTCTGATGATCACATCAGCAATGCCATTTCACCCAGCATTATTCTGAAAGTTCAAGTTCATCTGTGTATCCAGGATCATCTCTGCTTCGAGGATGCAGGTGCAGCCTGCAGTCCTTCATCCCATCTGTTTTCCTTTGCACGCACCTCTACTCAACTGCTTGAATGGGTCCAACATACAAAATGTTTCATCACGCTTTTCCCATTGCTTTGTCACAGGATAATTCATCTGTCAATCTTTGTGTCACTGGGAAACTTCAGATTCAATCCCAAAGTCCCTAATAAAAAATTGGAAGGGGGTAGGATTTTGACCAATCCCTGTGAGATCCACCAGAAGCCCTATGGCTTGATAAAGTCTCCCTAGCAAAAAAAAAAAGAAAAAAAAAAAAAGTGAGCTGTCAGTTAAGTGATTGTTTAATCCATTCAACAATGTATCTCAGTGTTGTATGGGGAGTACTTTATTTACTTATTTATTTGTAGCATTTTATATGGTACTAAAACTCTTTACAAAAAAAAATCTCAAATATGTTCAAGCTATGCATTTCCTTTAATCAGTCGGTTTACTAGTATACACAAAAGATCAGTTTTGTCTGATAAGAGTTATTTTCCATATTAACGTATTAGTAGTCATTAATTATAGTCCTAGCCTTTAACCATTGTATTGATTTATGAACATGTCTCTTACTTGATATGAAGGTCTGGCTGGCCTTCAGCCTATCTTTGTATCATCATGTTTGTCCTCAGCAAATCCTGGCATGGAATTAACATTTTTTCCAGCCATCTGTACTTTCCCGGGAATTGTGAAACTAAAACAAAACATCAGGGAACCAGAGATCACACCAGCTTCACTTTTAAGGCACCCGAGTCAAAGTTATCCAGGCCTGCTGATCCTAGAAAGAGTTGTTTCGTGTTCTCCTGTACTAATAAAAGGCTCAGAAAGTAGTTTATCATCCTCGTGTTATTAGTGTATCATCCTGCTTGCTCCCACAAACAGACTAGAAACATGCTACTTGTATTGTTACTGGGATTTAATTTGTTCCTGACACACTTTAAAGAAGACCTCTTTCTTCCTGTCTTTGGTCTTGTCAGATCTGGATTCTGTCTGATGTCTTTAACTTCCCTTATCAATCGCCTAATTAGAAAGAAATCATAAAACACATTTCCATTCTTCTCATTTGTTATATGCTGCTATTTTTAAATATTTCTGATTGTTGTTTTTACTTGTCAAAAGGTCTTTTAACTAAAACTGTCTGTTTTTTTTTTCTGATCATCTAATACATTCTTCATAAATAAAGTCCAGTTGTTGTTCCTAATAACACTTAGTTTTTCTTTATTCTAGTGCACTTTTAGAGCTTTTTTTGTTGAAAGCCACAGTCTTATAGGTAAACCTCTTTAATTCCATTTCTACCACTGGTAATACTGCACAAGTGACAAAAAGAGTTGGAAACTTCAGCAGGAGAGGCCCAATGTACAGGCAGACTTTACTTATAAATGTCGAAACAAAACAAAACAAAAAATCAGTGCGGTTAATGTATCTATGATTGTGTTAAAGCACTTGCTGGAGGCTGTCAGGGCAGCAGACAGGGCACCAGTTTGGTCAGTGGGAGAATAAAGGCTCAGCTTGACCTCTGCCAGTGCTTGCTGTTTGGCCACAGTYAATTTTTCCTCTTTTCTTTGCCCTTTGAATATGAACGGATAATTATAAATGCATTGTATAGTAGAGCTCTATGCCCAAGCAAAGTCCAGGGGAGGTTGCAGATGCAGTCACAAATCTGGTGTTCCTGACTGTTTAAAGGCTTGATCTGCAGTGAAATAGCTTTCTTCTGCATATTTCTGCTTGTTTGTTTGCATTTTTAATACACCATTTCCCACAGATTAGGGTTTTTTTTTTTCTTGTTGAGGGAAGAAAGTAGCTTTCTTTTCACATATTTGTGTTTGCTTGCTTGCTTTTTTAACGCACTGCTCCCAAGGATTTCTCCTTCTTTTGTGGGAAGAAAAGAATCCCACCATGTATTACATGAGTGTCCTCAGCAGGCATCAGCAGCACAGCGTGAGCCACCAGCCTCCAGCGCCGCAGCGCCGGCAGAGACCGAGCTGGTATCAACCACGGGCAGGAAGCGCCTCTCAGCCGAAGCGAGCCAGGTGCTGCGAAGCGCCGGGGAGCCGAGGCTGATGCGGTAGGCCCAGGTGAGGCTGCAGAGAGATCTTGTCTTTCTCTTTCTGCCTCCCGCTTTCACGTCTCTGAAGTAGATCCAGTGTGTTTTGATTGCAAACGTGCCGGTGCCGGCAGGGGCCCTGCTCTGCAGAGCATAAATTCATGTAGCCACACATGCATGCTCCAGCACTGTAGCAGGCTCGCAGAGTTTTCTCAAGAAACACACATGAAGGAAAAATGATGATTTTTATGAATTAATGCAACTCAAATGGATTTGGTTGGAATTCCATATAATGAAAGAAAAAGGCAGATATCTAGCTCCCAGACTTCCTTCCAGTGAAATTGCAAAGGGCAGCAGACAGCAAGAGTCTTCTTGCATTTCTCAAAAAGATTAAAATAATTCAGGAAGTCTGACAAATGGCTCCACATCTCTCCCTGTGTTATGACAAGGTCACAGTAAATATTTGTGTTGCTCAATTCTTGCGCTATGTCACCATCATGACTGTTTCTGAGCATGTTGTGACATACCAGCTGTGAAAGCGATGCAGTAGACACAAGAACCAAAGGAGGGAAAAAATAATTTACCCCCTGGGAAGCTACTGAAATTTGTGAATAAGGATTCCCTTACAGCTGAAGGGATTACTCCTGGCAAGGCATGTCCTTCTCCACAACGCAATCATTGGGTAATCTTTAGGGAGCTGAATGACACCAGCTGTGCCCTTTGACTCTGGAACCCTCTTTAGGAAACTATTAGAAAATCTGATTTCTGTAGTCATTCAAATTAATTACAGATTGAGYATTTTCATAGGAAATGTATACTCATGGCTGTATTTTCTGACAGTCCTCAGCATTTCTGTAAATGGGTCTTGTCCTGAAAATGTTGGAAAAGAAGTTTGTACTGAAAACTCTGCTGAAAAGTTGCAAACAACATGTCATCACCTCAAAGCCCCTTGACTGTTTCTTCATTTTTTTTTTGCTGAGGCCACTTGCTAACTCCTGGCTCAGGGTTATTATCTCGTGTAGATGATTTCACCCAGCAGGATTCAAAATATGCATGGCACCTGCACAGGTCAGCACAACCTATTGGTTGACCCTAATCTCTCAGCAATGGACTTTCCTGTTCCCACTCTTCCTCAGGGAATCTCAGGTGATACATTGACACTGTCAGATGACATGCCCAAAATATGCTTTCAGGTCTACTCCCTTGATATTCACGTTGTCTAAATACTAGTTCTCACCTGGGCTTTCTTTTGGAGTGAACTGTCTCCTCCTCCAATGCAAAACCTGGCTTGGTTTAGCTCGAAGACCCTTCCCAATAAGCAGGATGGGTAGGACCATGGTGTATGTGGCTCCCACTGCTCTCCTCAGTCCTCCAACACACACAGTCCTCCGAGGCAGGCGATACGTATCCCCAGTTCCATGCCGTCAAGGCACCACTCGGATTGTTGCAGAGCAGCCCACACATTGTTTTGGACACTGGAACCAAAAATAACACGCTTAAATTGGTAATTACATTTTAGGTCTACAGGGCACCTGATGCCCGGAAGAGACCAGGGCCAAGGGCTGCATAGTGTGATACCTGGAAAGTGCCAGCTCTGAACGATGTGGATACAAGATGTTCTGCACCATTTGGCTGTGGGCCCATGATCACCCCCTGAAATGTATCTATTTAGCAGTATAGATGTAGCCTGAAGTGTCCTTGCTTTGGCTATGTAACTTATAAAGTCTTCCTATTCGACTTCTCTGTGTCCAGTCCTCTGGGCTTAAGAGAGAGATTTTACCTTTCTGCTCCTTCTAAACTATTCAAGTTCACCAGCTTTTAAGTTGACGTATCCAAACAGGATGCCTCAATCCATATTTAATGCACTCAGATGACTGAATTGATTTTTTCACTAAGTAGTCCCCCAGCACTGTAAAACTACCATTATCCAAAAATGGTTAAAAAAAAAAAAAAAAAGAAGAAGAAGAAGGAATACCCGTCAACCCTCCAAAAATAAAGAAATGACTGTTATTATCACAATGTGTAATGGGAATGCTATTTGAGATGCATCATAGCCTTTACATACTGCAAGAAGCATTTACTGGTGCTTGAATCCCATTGCTTCCCTTGGAAAAAGATCATGAAATCAAACCACAAACCTTATGTTTAAATAACATTGCAGGCCTGGCTGTAACCSATGACAGTAATGAAAATTCTTAATTTAGGTCTCCAGTCCACCCCTAATTCCCTCCACATTGTTTAACTATTACAGCATATGGCTCATGTTGTACTTACAGTAAGATCTCTCAGGGACTGAAGAGTCCCTCTAAACCCAAGCAGTCTGGATGAGTTGAAAAAGCTTTTATCTTAGTTCTTGAACTTTATTACTTCTGTGGATTTCAGAGTTATCCTTAACATTATTTAAATACTGCATTCTTGGTAGCAGAATCTGATTTTGTTTTTTATAACAACATTTGGTTAATTAAAATGCAGTTTAAATAAGGCAACATCTTTAGCAAAATTGTCTTTTTTCCTATCATTATAAGACTGTCAGAAGTATGATGGTCTTCAAAGATAAGGCACTGAACAAAAGTCTTAGAAGACAAGGCTTTCCCACAGGGTTACTGGGTTACTTTGGACAATCACTTAGGTCCACATTTAGCCCACCTAACTTTTGATTCCAGGCTTCTTATATTGTCAAAGGGGGAGAAAGATAGAAAGAAAAAAAGAGGGAGCAGAGACTTTCAGAGAGAGACTCATCCCACATTATATGAGAATTTTAACCTTATTAACCTTCTGTGATGGAATGACTGGCTGGGTAGATGAGAGGAGAGCAGTGGATGTTGTCTAYCTMGAYTTCAGTAAGGCTTTYSACACTGWCTCCCATAACATCCTCATAGGCAAGCTCAGGAAGTGTGAGCTGGATGAGTGGACAGTGAGGTGGATTGAGAACTGGCTGAATGGCAGGGCTCAGAGAGTTGTGATCAGTGGCACAGAGTCTAGTTGGAGGCCTGTAGCTAGCGGTGTCCCCCAGGGGTCAGTACTGGGTCCAGTCTTGTTCAACTTCTTCATCAATGACCTG